>NW_011353632.1:211221-217988 GCF_000735185.1 Notothenia coriiceps | reverse complement strand
ACACAGTCTCCTGCAACGACCCGTCCCCTTCCCTCAGATAAGTCGCCCGTAGTGTTGACTAAAACGACTGTTCATAGTGAAGGTGAGAGAGGGAGTCAGAAGAGAACGGTGGAAACCCCTTAGGGGACACTGTAGTAGTGGGGATCGGATTTTGTTGTCTTTCGGTACGAGACTTTTTTGTTATAATCCCTACGCTGTATAACTCAAAGATTCGCCTATGTCTGTCGGTTTTTCCTGGATCGAAAGAGTACCCCGATAATGCCTATTCTCTTTTAGTATTTGAAATAAATTTCATCACCAGGTCGCCCAACTGCTGGCGTTAGGTTTTGTTTTTATGTAAAATTAGACTTCAGTTGTCTACCTCAAAAACTCAATGGTTTTTTGTCGGTGCATTTTTGAGATTTTGCTGAGGATTTATTGTTTTTACTGGTTATTAATAATTAATATGCAGTATGAAGAGCAGTGTTTTCACTAAGCTCGGAAACAAGGGTATTTCTTAGAAGATATTGAAAAATTTGGGACACTAAGTACTCTGACACACACACACACACACACACACACACACACACACACACACACACACACACACACACACACACACACACACACACACACACAAAACATTCACATATGCACACACGACTTACTGCCATGCACTGACTCCCAGGGCTGTTTAGACGTAAAATCTCCATGGCAATAACCCCCTCTGCTCAACCAGGCGTTCATTGTTTATGCATGCAGAACATGCAACGGTTGAGTCATCCTAATGAGACGGTGTGAAGGGCAGTGGAGCTGACTGGTGCCCCGAACACTTCCATGCACTTGACTTTAGTCGGTGTTGTCTGGGGACTGGACAGAGGCTGAGGAGGGGGGGGGACCAAGAGGCTTAAGTGCATCATTAAATGTCTCTGCCTGTTTAACCCGCCATTGACCAGGCCTTAGCCACAACCATAGATTATCATTAACCAATAGAAAGGAGAAGTGTTCCTTAGGCGGTTTATTGTCCAGCTAGATTCAGGGACATCCATCTTGTTTTTTTAAATGTGTGTGTGTATTTGTGTGTGTTCCAACAGCACTGCATGCGGCCTCCCTGTCAGGCCATGTGAGCACAGTGAAGCTGCTGCTGGAGCGGGGAGCGATGGTCGACTCTTTGGATGTAATGAAACACGCGCCGCTGTTTCGGGCTTGTGAGATGGGACACAGAGATGTCATTCTCACACTCATCAAAGGTTAGTCTTGTAATTGGTGCACAGTTGTTGCAAGCGTCCTGATAACTATATAATATCCGTTTCAGTACCACAGTGTTTTAAGTATACATTATTATTTATTTATGAAAAAAGGTTCTGCAAGTGTGGACCTGGTAGACGTGGATGGTCACGCTGCGTTGCATTGGGCAGCTCTTGGAGGCAATGCTGAGGTCTGCCAGATACTCATGGAGAATGGGATCAGTCCCAACGTACAGGTATTAATGCGTACACTCAAAACATACGCATACACCTCTGGTACAAAGCACTTCTGTTTCTTTAAATCCCTTTTTGATGCTCACCATTCACATATACATATTCTTAATAAGATATTCAAGTCATTTTTCTTGTTTTCCATCCTTAATCCTTGTTTATTGCACTAGAACATTTACAGTTTAGCAAAAGGAATCCCTAGGGGTCATTTGAAATCAATCTAGTCAAAATGAGATGTTCTCACCATCCATCTGTTGCACTTGTCCATCTGTATACGCCCACATTTGATGGCAATGAATACTACTACATTTCAATATATATATAAATGTAAACCCTCATTTGATATGAAAAACAGCTTTAGCATTCTGTAAGTTTTGGCTGCACCACACAGGGAAATCTATCCACTGAACATAGATTGCAGATTTGTCGGCTCTAGCAGCATGTCCAGTATAAATCAAAGGATAAATGTGGAAATGAAATCCTCCTCTGCATTGCTTTACGAGCAGTGTGTATAAAAGCAGGGAGAAGCTCTTAAAGGTCACCTATTATGCAAAATCCACTTTTTCATGTCTTTTCTACATCAACATGTGTCCCCTCTGTGTAAAGAGCTTCTTAAAGTTTCAGGAAAAAAGATTCGCTCTCTTTTTGTCCTGATCCATTTATATAAAAACCTGTCTGAAAATGAGCTGATCAGATTTTTGGCCACTTTGTGATGTCATAACGATTTTTTGACTTGTGTAACTGTTAGCCAATCAGCAACCAAAGTAATCCCCGCCCACCTTATCACCTGAATCTCCTCCTAGAGCACCATTGTGTTCTTTTTAACCAAATATCTCTCAGAGGGGCGTGGCTCCTTATTTTCATTTAAAGTAACTGACAGAGAATCAGCACTTTTGAAACAGGGCTGAAACAGAGGGGATTATGGGATGCTGCAATGCAGGATCTGTTTGGTATTTCGAGGCCAAACACTTTAGAGACATGTTTTGTATATATCTGAGACATATAATATATTGATGAAAACCAGTACCTTTAAATCCTGAGCTATTTTAAATTGTCCTGCGCCTGACTGTTAAATATGTGACTTCTCCTGGGTAGGACCAGGCAGGACGGACTCCTCTGCAGTGTGCTGCTTATGGCGGATACATCACCTGCATGGCTGTGCTCATGGAGAACAATGCTGATTCAAACATACAGGACAAGGAGGTAAAAAAAGCATATATATGTGAGCTATGTTGAGATTTTGGACACAACTGTAGTTTGAGTAAGTGCTTTTTTTGTATGGGTGCAAAGGGGCGGACCGCTCTCCACTGGTCATGTAACAATGGCTACCTGGACGCTGTGAAACTGCTGCTGGGATACAACGCCTTTCCTAATCACATGGAGCACACTGAGGAGAGGTGAGAGCCTGTCACGAGGAAGGATCAGCGGGTGAGGAGAGGGTGAAACACATGAATGACTGTGGGGTTTGTGTTGTGAAGGTACACCCCTCTGGACTACGCTCTGCTGGGGGGGCACAGTGAGGTGACTCAGTTCATGCTGGAGCACGGCGCTCTGTCCATAGCAGCCATCCAGGACATTGCTGCTGCCTCCATCCAGGCGGTCTACAAGGGCTACACCGTCCGCAAGGCCTTCAGGGAGAGGAAGCAGCTCTTCATGAGGCACGAGCAGCTGCGTAAGGATGCAGCCAAGTGAGAGAGGAGCACACACACCTACACACTTCCATATTTGTGTATATAGACATACAAAGGCCACACATGAAGCGAAGCATCATGATCACTCACTGCTGTTTCTGTCTCCATTATCTGTCTCTGTCTTCTTCTTCTCGCCCCCATAGGAACAGTCACACTCTCTTCATATCTATCTTTCTCCCTGTCATCCCTGCACACACATACATCTTCCCCCTGTCTCTCTCTCCTGGCTTCTTCTCCTGTTGCCATTTGCTCACCAGTCTCACCTTTATTCTGTCTTACATAACGCTTGATTTAAACTCTTCTCATTATTTCAAGCAGGAAGTTTTATTGAGTCTTGATGATGTGTTTTTCAAATAAACAACAACAAATATCTCACCTTCTTATTAGGGCTGCTCGATTATGGCAAAAATCATAATCTCGATTATTTGGGTCAATAATTGTAATTGCAATTATTAAATGCGATTATTCATTGACTTTGAAAACATCCATTTATTGGAGAGAAAATAATGTGAACAGTATGCTTTTAACAGTTGATTACCCTGAACTTTAAGTATAATTCAACAGAAAAACCCAAAAAATATATATTTAAAAAAAAAAAGTAATAATAAAAAAATAATCGTTTTATTTCAATTACGTTGTTTTCGTAATCGTTGCAAGCCATAATCGTAATCGCGATTAAAATATGATTAATTGAGCAGCCCTACTTCTTATCTTATCATATTTCCGATTTCCTGATTGATAACCAAGCTGTGAGCCATTTTTCTTGCTCGACGACTAAAACACATAATTTTTAAACAGTTTTTAACAATTTTATTGAGTAGTTATAACATAGCTTAAATGCATTAGCCTAAGACCGCGATTAGACCGAGCGCTTTTCTTTTTGTCAAGGAAACGAGGAGAAGAAGAACAGCGCAGGAGAGAAGCTGTGCAGCTGGTCTCTGTGGACGCTGCAGAGAAGAGAAGGGGCCCTTTGGTGAAAACAGAGCAGGACCAACTTGTGAATATTATAGAGGACTTATCCATAAATGACTCTGTGGTGGAAAAAAAGAGATCATCAAAAGCTGAACGCACCAGAAGCAAAGAGGAGAGACTCAAAGGTACAAAAGTGTCTTTCTCATTTGAGCATGCAGTATGAGCGGTTATATAAACTGACAAAATGACAAAATGCTAAAAACTCCAAGAAGATTATATTTAGTTGGAATACAAAGCCGCTTTTCTACAAGTAGACGCAAAAAAAGGGCCAGCATTTTAAAATATAACCTCTTTGATAACTCATGTCTTCTTTTTATCCCACCAACCCAATAGCCCACAAGAGCAAATCCTCCAGAAAAAGTAAAGCATCTGAACCACATGAGGTTCATGATGCTTTGATCCGCCACTGTCATGTGCCCGGTGCTCTCCAGACCACCAGGCTGAGGGAGCTTCTCTCTCCTGCCGTCTGCAGCCCGCCACCCAGCCTCAAACCCCGACCCCCCTCCACGCCCAGAGTCAGGGAACGCCCCTCTTCAGGCACGTGCATTCCTTCCATCAGAGTCGCAGGGACAGACACTATTAACAGAGAATGCATCCCTCTGAGAAAGAAAGATGCTCACATGACTGTGCACACTGCCGCTGGCAAGGATGATGCTCCCACTGCTCTACAAAAGCACAGAAACCACAAAGAGCAGACTTCAGAAAAGGCCGCCACCAAAGACCAAACTCTCATTCCCTCATTAAGAGGCAGTTCATCTTTAGATCATAAAAGCCCCTCAATAGAGACTCAGTCTGCCACACAAGCACCCATCTCAACACGCACGCACAAGGAACACAACAAAGAGCAGCGCAGGCGGAGGAATGAGGCTGCGTGCATCATCCAGCGAGCATGGCGGAGGTGAGTTTACGTGTGTGTGTGTGTGTGTGTGTGTGTGTGTGTGTGTGTGTGTGTGTGTGTGTGTGTGTGTGTGTGTGTGTGTGTGTGTACCTGGAGGGGTGTTCAGTAGCCGAAGCCTCTCTGGCGGTGGGAGATTGGCAGTGCCATGTGGTGCCCACATGTGCACTCTCCCACATACAGTACATGCCACCTTCTCATCTCTCATGTAACCCCCCCCCCTCGATCTTCGGTCTGGATGCCATCAACACTTGAGCAGTGGGGGGGACAGCGTGGGAGAGGGGTGAGACAAGGAGGCAGGGGACAGACAGGCTATAATTTCGAGCTTTCATACCGGTTTAACAAGAGGCTAAAAGTTCAGCCGTGCTGCTCTAATAGCTACCAGCAGCCTCTCTTTGCTTTTCTCTCCCTTTTACGCACTGTGTTCCTCTGAGAGGCTGCCCGTCCGCAGCGGGAGGCCCTCTGTTTCCATTCAGCTTCACCATTATATTCTGTATGTGCTGACTATTAACTGCCTTGAATAAACTTTGTTTACTTTGTTTATGCTTGGTGAATATTACTGTGAGGATTTGCCAGCTTTTAAACCTTTGAACACAGTCTGAGTTATTTTTTATTTAACATTGTGTATGTGCGTCTCCAGGTTCCACACACGCAGAAGGAGGAAGGTACAAGCCTGCGAAGAGGCGGAGTCAAGTGATTCAAACCACGCCCACAAAGGGAAGAAGATGGACATCCGAGCCCAACCCGCCAAACTGTCAGCGAGTAAGAGCTCAGTTCTACAAAGTATCTACGGTAAGATCACTGGGTTTTTTGTGTTGCGCGCACAAACCAAAGATAAATAAAAAGATATACAAATTCAACAGGGTTTCTACATACATTGTGTGGAGGAAACCTCTGTGTAGCAGGAGGAGTCACCGACTCAAAGGAGACACGGGGAGAGCTGGAGCTTTGATGGCAAACGCTGATGGGTTTATTTGGAGCTTCGGCCGGAGAATTCACAAAACAAGAGTCAGAGGTTCTGACTTCACGACAGAGTTGCCACGTCAATTATGAAGAACTCTACCCCAGACCCATGTATTTAGTCCAGAGAGAATAATCAACATTGTGCATAACAAGATAGAATGATAACACCTCAATCAGCTGACGCCAACAGCCAGGAACAGGGAGACAAAACACTGAGAGCACATCAGCCAAGGTTACAGGTGCGTGTGCTCAGTCAGGACAGTTTGACATGGGTCAAAGTTATGGGCCTTGGAAAATATTTCCCCAACGCATTGCAAGAAGGGATCAACATCAAACAATTTAACTTCAGCAAGATAAAATACTTTTGATTAAAAAAGAAACATTTCAAACAGTAGTAAATATGTTCAACTTCTTGTGGTGTTTATAAGTAACTCCCTTCCTAAACAGGAATTGTTTTTTGATATTCAAATGTTTGTTTTTGATCATTAGGAATCAAAAATCAGGCCCCAGGGAGAATTGAACTCCCGACCCCTGGTTTACAAGACCAGTGCTCTAACCACTGAGCTATGGGGCCCTGTGAAGGAGCTCCTATTTGATTAATGTTATAAAGTCACCTTGAACAATCATGGGTGTGGATCCTGACAAGTTCAACAAGTTAGAGGAGTGTCCTGAGCTTTGTTATGCAGCACCGGGTGACTGAATAGGGAGATTCAAATGACATGTTACTTCTTAGACATCACATGACGTTACTACAGGGTTTTATTTTCCCTGGGCAACCCTATGCCCAGT
>NW_011353632.1:178840-211123 GCF_000735185.1 Notothenia coriiceps | reverse complement strand
AGTTGCCATCAACGTAATGGAAATGTGTGACACCTACAATAATGATCAAACACTTAAAGAAAAGACTGTAAAAAGTTTCAGTCTAATGGTGTTGTTGTTGTTGTGATAGCTCCCTACTGTTGTCATCGTTACCTTTCAACTTTCCAACACTGAAATGCCAGAATTTATTCAACAAACTGTTGTAAAGCTTTAAAGGGGCCATATTCTGCTAAATTTCTGTTTATTTTTAGTATGTAGTGTCTCTACTTTAAAGAGTCCTCTCCTACTGATGTTCAGGTGTATATCAGTATCTAGTGTCTCTACTTTAAAGAGTCCTCTCCTGCTGATGTTCAGGTGTATATCAGAATGTAGTGTCTCTACTTTAAAGAGTCCTCTCCTGCTGATGTTCAGGTGTATATCAGTATGTAGTGTCTCTACTTTAAAGAGTCCTCTCCTGCTGATGTTCAGGTGTATATCAGTATGTAGTGTCTCTACATGTCTCCATGCTTTAATGTTCAAAAAGCTCTTTATTTTTCTCATACTGCCTGTGCTGCAGCACATCTTTTCACCCTCTGTCTGAAACCAGAGCCCAGTCTGCTCTGATTGGTTAGCTGGCCGGCTCTGTAGTGATTGATCAAGCGCTTAGAGATATCTCGCCCCTTAGCCTATCACGTACGCTATAGCTAATGGAAGCGTGCAAGTGTTACATAGTGATGTAACTTTGTTACAAAAGTAAACAAAGGAATCCAATGGAGGCGTTTACAGGCAGGGGGGAGTGATTTGAGCCTTTTCAGACCATTTACATGCACACAAAACCTATATAACACACTACAGGAAAAGGAAAACCCAAACAATTATAATAGGGCCCCTTAAACAAATTAAAGACCCCCCACAGAGTAACAAACTGTAATGCAGTTTGTAAGTTGTGTATTCAGTTTGTCCATAAATGCGCAGAAATACAAAAATACATATAATAAAAGTTGCCATGGAGCCACATTTAAAGGTGTGACGGAGTGGCCTCAGACGTATCCTGTGATGTCATATCCTGCGGCGGGCTTCTTGCCGCCCTGCCCTGCCTGAGCGCTGGCCTGCGAGCTGTGGCTGGTGGTTCTCAGCCTGTTCCCCCCCGCCGCCTGCAGGGTGGGGTTGTGGTAGGTCTGTGAGGTCATCCGTGCCCCCTGTCCCGGGACCCCAGGATACGGGTACCCTCCCCCCCCAGCCGCCTCCCCGCCCCGCCTCCTCCCTGTTCCTCACAACACGACACACACAGCATCGCCCCGCCCAGCATGGAGATGAGCGAGGAGGCCAGGCCCACGTACAGAGACTCCCCCAGCTCGAACTTCATGCTGGTGGGCACGTTGGGCTGGTAGAAGGTCTGGACCACTTCATGGGTGGTCCATGCGACCGGGATGAGTGACAGGAAGCCAGCGGACAAGAACATCCCCCCGCTGGCTCCTGCCACTCGACTCTTCATGGATCCGGACCCCTCCAGGCAGAGCGTGCACTGCATCCCCAGGGCGGCCATGGCTATAGCGAGGATGGAGAGCACCACGGAGATGACCATGAGCGCGCGGGACGCCTGCAGGTTGGGGGGCAGCGCCAGCATGGAGTTGTAGGTCTCGCACTGGAAGGCCCCCGTGCTCTGGAACACACACTCCATCCAGAGGCCCCGCATGTTGGCCACCGCCGTCACGATGTTGGAGCCGATGTGCGCCGAGATCTGCCAGTACGGGAGCACCGTGGCAACCGTGGTGCCCAAAAGACCCAGCAGACCCAGGAAGAAACCCATCAGCTCCAGAGCCGCCGACGCCATGGCAACGACTGGGATGGAGAAGAGCAGAAAGCATTTGTCATTTGTGTTTAGACAGTGGATGCATTTAATAATGTCAACATTTTAGTTTCTGTAATGATTTCAACTTCCAAGAAGAACTGGGATGGAGGAGACCCAAAAGCAAAATGTTGTCATTGTTTGTTGTTTGTGTTTAGACAATGGATGTAATGTCAAAATGTACTTCCTGTAAAAGTTTCAACATCTAGATTTTAAGCCATGCTATTGAATTTGAAGAAAGCGAAACACATTAGTCCGTCAACACAATTAAAGCCACATTATTTAATGGACTGACCCAAAAGCATTGTCCTTTGTGTTTAGACAGTGGAAGCATTTCATAAATTCAGTTTCTGTAACAATTTCAAAACACAAAAGCAAAATGTTGTCATTGTTTGTGGTTTGTAATTGATAATAATTGAGTTCCGCTAACAAATCAATGGATGCCGTCAGCCGAACATAGACTTTCAATAAAAATCAAAGCCACTTTAATGTTTTTTCAATCCTATATTAGCATTTTAAATCCCCAAACAACCATCTCTGCCATCATATTCACTTTATTAGACTGTAACACTACTGCTGTTGAGAGATGAACATGTGCAATATAATCTTTTTATGAGTGGCTGCTTCTTCAATACATTCATATGAAAATGTATTTGTCTTTACTGCTACACATTTTGAATAACAGTATACATAAAGTATAAGATTAACACACTTAAATTCATTTAAAAAGATAACGTAGTCAATATAAGATGTTTGTTAGAAGGTGAAATCTAATGCAAACAGTATCAAGTTTACTGTAGCAGCTTTCAAATGAGCTGAATAAACTCTATAAGTGTTGACATTTATTTTGGTGTAATTGCCAGATAAGGTGGTTGTCATCCATTTTGGTTTTGTTGATATCATTTTGTCATTATTTTCCCTGAGAGGGTGATGTCAGAAATGGCTGTTATCTCACTCAAAATGACTGTTTACGACGTGAGAGGTCTTTACTGGTCTTCTGGTAATGACAGTGTGTAACAAACGGCGTTACCTCGGCATTAACTGTCTGGAAAACATTGGCAGAGTCCAGCCACCTGTCACTGACCGAGTTAGGCTAAAAAAACCCACTGCTGTAGGTTTTAAATCAGAAACGCTGATACAGACGTTATGGTGGACAAACTGACTCACTATTGCAACACAAGCACACGTCAGTAAACAGCTTAGATTTGCAGTGGTGGGAGAAGCACTCACATTTTTTACTCAAAAGTAGAATTAACATTTCAAGTAACACTCTTGAATTGATTAAAAATGTCTCTTAAGTAAAGGTACAAACATATACAAGCCAATGTAATCCAATTTTGAAAAGTAGAAGCAATCATTAATGCCTATACTTTCAGTGTAAGTAAATAACAGGGGAAGTATCATGGGGATACATTTTACCACCTGCATGCAGTGTCGAAAATGCATGAATTTTACATTACATATCTCTGAAGACTGTTTCTCAAAATTCGTTTTTTCTCATATTCAGAGACGGAAATCTCCACTTTAGCAGCGCTTAGATACACTTACGTTTCCATTTTGTATTTCTTTTTTATATTATTTAGGTTTCCAATGAGGGGTATGTTATCTATTATCCATAGCCTGGATTTTATCACATTTTAAAACAAACAAAAAATGCAGAAATCTATAATTGTTCTGGCTTTTGACAGTATTTACAAAAGATATCCCCTTTGTAAAAACCTTTGACTCAAAAGTCAACAAAGGAAACAAGAATTTTGAACCTAGTTGTTTCTCATATTCGGGGTCAGAAATCTCCACTTTGACGTCCCTTACATACATCAAACCTTCCAGTTTCATTCCTATCAATATTCAGCATATTCAGATTTGTGGTTTGTGCTCATTTATACAACACTTAATTCTTAAAAACACGGCACAAATCGATTACTTGTTTGGTCTTTGACCCCATTTGATGTCCAGAACCCTCTCTGTAAAACCCTTCAACCAAATAAAACATTATCTTTTAAACTGACTTTGTCTAATGTTCCCATAATGTTAGCAAATTAGCCAACATTTTTTTAAATAATGCCTAAAGTGCGTAATTAAACGTAGAAATTCTGAAAAAAAATTACAGTAATCTACTACGGAAACATCCTGTGAACATTATGTGTCCTCTGCTTGTACCTCATACACTCAAAACATTAATATGTACCACACACACACACACACACACACACACACACACACACACACACACACACACACACACACACACACACACACACACACACACACACACACACACACTTGCTGCCAAATGAAATGCATTACCTGTTATTGCAGCAGCTGATGAAAGACTCAGATGCGTAGAGGGTGTGATTCTGTGTTTAGTTCAGGATCAGAAGTTGCAGGTGGAGCAGAGGTGTTCAGATCCTTCTCTGATGTTCCTGTTTCCCGGCTTCTTCCAGCAACAAGAAATGTGTGTTTTCCTACGTGCTGTCTCAGACTCTGACTGCCTCCTCAGACCTTGACATAGTCGCAGCTGTTGTGTCGCTGCTGTACTTTTAATAAGCACTTACTCTGCTGGCTGCGTTGGACCAAAGGGAGCCAAGAACAAATCTTCTGATGACGAAATACAATCCTTTGAGTTTTGATATGCCGCCTGTTGTAAAAGGCTCTCCACTTAAAGCAGCAATACTAGATGTGACTGCCTCTGTCACTGTCTCTGCTCAAGTGTGTGTTCTCTGTCCCTCATCCAGACCTTCACCTCCTGTCACACACACACACACGGTGACAGTGACACACACACATGCATCATCATTGGTTAATCATTGTCTCATCGGTCATCTCTCCAAAACAGACGGCTCAGTCCGGAGAATAAACGTGAAGCAGATTCCTGAAAGAAGATGAATATTTCAGGATATTAGTTTTCTCTATGGTTGAGTGGAAAATGTTTAATTCAGCAAAAGATTTAGGCGTGATATCACTTTAATGGAAGAAAGAAAAGTTATCCTTTCATGTTACGGGGAAAGTGTCTCCGCAGGAATCCCAAAATAGCTTGTGAAAATTTTTGTATTTTAAATTAAAATGAGAACTGGAGTTAAGCAGCCTGGAGCAAGGACAACGAGGATCTTTTTTCACTCTTGAAATAATTAGTTTCTATCTAAACGAAGTTTAATCGAGTCTTTCATTTTGGGATTCACAACAGAGAGGTTCTCCCCGGAAAGACAGACTGGAGGTTATCAATGTGTGTTGCTACTTGACTTTGTCATTTGTCAATTTTTCAAACCTTGCTTTGTCATTCATCTGTGTTTGCAAATACAGCATAACGTCTACAAAGGGACCAAGACGATTAGACCACAGAGAGACAAATAACGATGACAAGGAGACGAAAGGACCACAGAGTGAAATATAACAATCAAGGACACAGAGACAGAAAATAATAAATTACGCACAAAAATAACCACAAGAGACACAAAGAGATACAAAGTGAACACAAATGATGAATAACTGACACTTTATGAACACAAAGTACCACAAAATGACCACAGAGACCCAAAATGACTAAGAAGTGACACTTAGTGACCACAGAGCAACACGAAACGTCTCCAAAGATACACTTAATTGGACAAAATGTCAACAAAGACATGAAACTAAATGAAATTAAACTAAATGACCACAGAGACCCAAAAGGACTAAGAAGTGACACTTACATGTAGTGAGGACAAATCAACACTACATTTCAACAAAGATACACAAAACTGCACAAAATAACTACAGAGACACTTAATGTGACCACAAAGAGACTAAAATACTATCAATTTAAACAAAATTACCACAAAACAACTTTTTAAAAAAAACCTATACATTCGGTCTTGCAACTCCGTAAGATGACGGGGCCTGTTGCATATCTGCCCCCCAGCCCACTGTCTCATAATCCACACATCATTTGTATCCGGTCTGAGTAAACCTAGTTACTGTGAATGGCACATTGGAGAATACCTACTGAAAAAACGGAAACGTTGACTTTTTGGATTAAATGTGTTATGTCAACAGATTTCACATAAATGTATTAGCTTAGTTGAAAGCATTAATATCAAGTTTAAATAAAAAGGCTCAACTTAATTGTATTGCTTTCAACCAACCTAATCAAGTTTCAGTTTTTTCAGTGTAAACAATCCTGTCATACTTTATTGCTCATTTAAGCTGAGACCAAACTTGGCTGCCTGTTTGACATCACCCTCCATCAGCTGCTGATCCTGAGAGCTATAAAAACATGGAAACAACAAATAAATCCTACCATGTCAGAGTACCTCCAGATGTTCCCTCCTTCATCGGTAAGTGTATGTGTCACTGTCAGAGGTTCTGGTCACACAGTTCGCTGCTGATCCCGTCCTGAAGCTCCAGTGTTTGCTTTCTAATCCCTCGGACCGGCGCCCACATTACAGCAGCATCATAATGGGATTATGGTGTAATCCAGTCACTTCCCCTCCGCCACAGAACCAGAGGGCAACGTCCACACGCTCTCAAACACTGAGCTTTTATTATGAATCACAGAGGGGCATTCTCTGCATATTAAGAAGGCGGCTCAGGTCAGCTTGTGACTCTTTGTTACTCTGTTGTGACGGCTGATGGTTCGTTAGTTTGTCAAACGAACATAGCTACAGTGTAGTTATGCCAATGAAGATTTTAGGTCACAACAACTTACTGTCAATGAGTGAGAGTTATCACGGCCTAAGTATCCTTAGAACATGTCTTGGAAATTGGTATTAAAACAAAATATGATGTCTAATTATACACTTATGGTTCTCACCTTTTCTTTTGTCTGTATTGTTGTTCTTGATGTCTACTGATAGTTTGATATTTCTTCTTTTATTTAGTTATATTTTTGATAAATTATGTTTATTTGTTATCTTAAATCAAAATAAATCCAAATAAATCCAAATAAAACATAGAATATATTGGTGTGTATAACGCCTACAAAGGGACCAAGACGATTAGACCACAAAGAGACAAATAACGATGACAAGGAGACAAAAGGACCACAGAGTGAAATATAACAATCAAGGACACAGAGACAGAAATGAATAAATCACGAACACAAATAACCACAAGAGACACAAAGAGATACAAAGTGAACACAAATGATGAAGAACTGACACTTTAGCGCTAAATAGATATTTTTGGTAGTATGACCTTGGTAAGATCTCTAAAACACACCATATCTCCAAAAATATGTGCACCTTTAAACATTACACCCTTAAATGTTAAACGTGTCATTTCTCAACAATGGGCATTTGTCTGTTACTGTAACAGCCTCCACTCTTCTGGGAAGGATTACTACAAGATCTTGGCTTTAGGAATGTTCTCCTATTGAGGCATCAGGGCCCAGGAGTTCAAAACTTTTAATCTCAATCAGATCCGATCCGATTTTGAAATCCCCTTTTTTGTGATCCAGGATCAGACAAATCGGCCAGATTTTGTCCCTGGAGTTCAAAGCAATTCAGGATAGGATCACCCTGATCCAGATTACGATTTTTCAAGACCACAAACGTGAGCAAAAATGGGAAAAAATAAAATGTATTTCCCATGAAGGCTAAAAAGTGTGTATTATTTCAGTTAACAAACTTTGCCATCTTATTTAAATTGAAACATATTTTAAAATAAATTGTACAGTACATTTTGCTCNCTCAAACATGCTGTCGAAGTTGAACAAATACTCGAACCTGCAGATGAAAGAGAGGAAGTCGAGGAGAGATGAGAATACATTAAGTAGACCGAAGAAACATAAAGAAGAGGATGTAAGAGGACTTGGATTCAACCCTAAATGAGACGTGTTAAAGTCAAGAGATTTAAAGGAAGTATCCGCCTTGAGAGGAAACTATGAACTACTGAGTTCATAAAGCCATAAATAAACTACACAGAATCACACTACACACCTACGCAATGATTACATTCAGGCAGACTGTAGAATACAACCTCTTTGGACCATTTATATACTTATTGAAAACAAGCTACAAAATGTAATACCTTTGAAAATGCCCTTTAATACTTTTTAATAGCCTTCATTTTTGTTAAATTGGTTTATCAACTTTTAATACTTTTTAAGACCCCGCGGACACCCTTTGTCTCCAAAAATGCAACTTTCTACTCCTGTGACTGAGACATTTTGGTTCTTCCAAGGTCACTGGAGACACGTTGGAGGCACAGCTCGGTGGATTTCACATGAAAGGCAGATAGAGAAAGGCTCCGATCCTCTCCTGTTTTCGCACAGCTTCTCCTGGAGGAGGAACAGTTCTTAAACTGCAGCAAAGTAAAGTCTGCCAACTCCCGACACAGAGGCCCTTTATCACAATCTCCAGCTAAAGCCAACCAACAGGAGGCTGAGATTTTGAGTACGAGGCCAGGTCAGTGTCGAAACTAATCCCTCCATCGAACCACTGAGGCAGCAAACTCTTATCCGTGTTAATAAGCGTGGAAACATGTAGGGGCACAAAGTACTAATATGAACCTGAACATGAGCAGAATAGGGCCCCTTTAAATCAGATTGATGTCTCGAAACATTGTCCTCAGTCTTAAGAGAATCCTCTGTAATGTGAATCTCATTGGTCAAACACCCTGTTCATGTAAAGGATATTATTATACATATTTTAAATGATGAAACTACCTGCAGAAAGCACAGTATAGTGACATGATTGTGTATTTTCATTGTGTATAAACAGGATGTGAGCAAGCTAATGCGTGTTTAACCCACAGACAGCAGTCACGTTAGCACTGCAAGCTAACAGCTGCTAAAATGCTACGTTAAGGTTAACATTGTGAGTTAATGTTCGTGATAAGGTCAGAAACATTGCAGGTACGACTCCAGATGTTCTGCCTTCCACAGACACAGAGACAAACATAACAAAAACGTAATTCAACAGACAATAGAAAGCTATTTTTGGTAACTCTCTTTCAAAATGCTAATAGATGCCATTTAAAAAAAGAAGGAAAATTATATGCTTCTTTTGATTTGAGATGTGTTTAGATAACTCAAAAAGCTCTCTCTTATTAACAGAAACGACCAAAGTTTTGAAACTTTAGTTTGACTTTTGACAAGCTAACAGTGAGTCATGGTCCATATCAGACTTCACATTTAATTGCAATATCTATAGATATATATTTATTTTCTAATGGTTTAGATATGTTAAAGGTTTGCTAGAAGTTGATTGTTGGTTTCAATATGTGCTTGTACTTGTTTAATAGACATGCAGAATAAATTAAATGCATCTCAATCTCAAATAAAACACATGAACATTATGATCTGGAGTGGGATAGAAGTTATATCCAACTTATAATTGGCTTTTTTGATAGAAAAAAACAAGACAAACCGTTAACATCTTATTAAGTAACATCGCTGACAGTACACTAATTATAAACAGTGCATGAATCAGTCAATAAAACACTTCCTGTGTGGGAACAACTTCCCTGGCTCTCATGAAATTCCACAGTGAACATGGACCATGACTCACTGTTAGCTGCGTCTGATAACAGCCTCTCACACACACTGAGGATAATGAGAAACACACGCATAGCAGCCAGAGCCGGCGTGCTGTTCCTCTGTTGTGTGACTGAGAGTGGAGCTGTAATTTAGCAGAAACTCAACTAACATGTGTGTGTGGAGCTGGTGTGAGGGGGCTGTCACGTGAGCTGAAGGCAGGGAGGATAAACACAGAGAACAGCTGTGATTACCTTCTGCAGGCAGGCTGTAATTCTGATTCAGGGCGATTTCAGGGAAGTCTCATTTTGGTAATTAGTTCAGTTGCTCTAAGGTTGACGTCGCGCATAAGCCTCGTTTCTACATTTCACCTTTTTATTTGGGATTTCTGATTAAAGGTAGAGTTGGTAATTCAATTCACTTGTTGTTATATTCCATGGAATGCTCTTAACATCCCGATAGCAATGAATACATGAAATGCTTTGATAATAAATCCATAAAATATCTCATCTGTGGAAGCCGTGGAGCTGTAAAAAGCACGACCAATCATCTGAGCCGGCTAAAGTAACTGGATGGCCTACCTGCCTGTCAGCCTTCCATCTGTGCACAAACTTATCTCGTGCCCTCATTGGTCATGTGCGCGTTCGTGTGTGTTGGAGGAGGGGCTCTGGAAGGAAGATTTCTTTCGGCTGCGTACTTTAAAATTCTAGCGCACTCGAGCTGGTTTCTCCATTCTTACCTACCCTACCTTTAAGCATGATGCTTTAATTTGGTATAATGTTATAGCATCATTTATTTTATATTTATTTCTTAATTTTATATAATAATTTTGTATCCTTTATTTATTTTTTATACATTTCTTAACATTTTATTTAATATATATCTTATTTTGTATTGATTTGATTTATTTCAACACTTTTTATTTTTTGTGCTTTTTTCCTTTAAAGTTTTATTTGTATTTTTTTTCAAAAACATTTTTATGCATTTCAACATTTGTATTTGTCTTTGTCGAAACCGTGCCACTAATTGCGCCGCTTTTTCGGCTCAGTTGAGGCCCCACGCAGTCTGCATGATCGGCCTGAAGGGAGGGACGGCTCTGATCATAACTATTGTTGTTTATTTGAGTATTATCCTATCAGAGGGAGAAAAGTGCTTGATTTTAGTGCTGTGGGAAATAAAACATATTTCCCTTAACAGCTTTATGAAAAATAATTTTTTACTGCAAATAAAAAAATGCATTCTTCCCTGATACCTAAAAGGTGCTATCTGGATGTACAAATACATTAGTCTGATAACAAGCACTAAATGCTGATGTATAATGATCCACTAAAGTTTCCTATAGCAAATGTGTTGTTGTTTATTTGCAAACCCAACAGGTGCAGAGCAGCATTAGCTTTCGAGTCGCTTTCCTGTCCACCCGAAGAATATAAGAATAAATATATAGAAATGTTCACTCTTATGTTTAGTGGTGGAGATGTAACATGTGAGCTTTCCCTCTGAAACCGCCGTGAAACCAAAAGGAAACTAAGATATACTTTGTTTTATAACGCCTGCTACATTCCACATTATTCATATAATCCATTTTTAGTATTTTAAAACAGGATTAGTGCAGCCGTGAAAATGAAAAATCACGACACAAACTGTATAAAACCACGGAGTATGAAAATAATTATCACCACAGAAGCAATTATTCAAACCCCGGCCAAGTTGGACGAAGTCGAAAGCCTCTCGATGAGTATTTAAATACACAGGTTTTTATTTAAATATACAGTATTTTAAATGGAGACAGCGTGGCACCTTTCAAACGGCTGAAAGCTTACACCATTTTGTAGATTAGACAGTAAAAACCCGAGCAGAGGAAGTTAAAGAGAGCAGCTTCTGTGCGTGTAATCGAATGCAGCTGTGCTCCTCTGAGTCGTAAAACAAACAAACCCTCCGAGCGGCTTTAAAAAAAAAAAATGAAATTCCCATTTTTTTCCCAGGCGTCAGAAACAGGAAGTAACTTACTGTCTTTCGGGGGCACTGGGCTGGAGGTTCTTCCTGGCCCCCCCGGTGAGGGGCTGGCGTGTTTGGGCCCCCGGCCAGGGATCTTCAGTCCGCTGGACTTCAACATGTTCATTCTGCAGGAGAGGGAGGACCTGAGAGCGGCTCCCCAGGGAGGAAGGCGTTACAGCGGGCACTAGATGAGGGAGTGGGGGCTGTCGCTCTCCATGGTTAGCTGGGGGGACAATAAGCAGACATAAATAGAAGGAAACAAGAAGGATTTAGGGGGGGGGTTTGTTTTAATCTGTCTTGCAAAAAGATATGTTGTGTTTTGATCTAGCTATGTAAAGCACTTTGAGCTGCATTTGTATTTTGAAGTTGAGGTATATCGTTATTATTGTCAAACCAAAGAGACCCCAAGAGACCCCCAAAGAGACCCCCAAAGAGAACCCCAAAGAGACCCAAAGAGAACCCCAAAGAGAACCCCAAAGAGAACCAAAGAGAACCCCAAAGAGAACCCCAAAGAGAACCAAAGAGAACCCCAAAGAGAACCCCAAAGAGACCCCCAAAGAGAACCCCAAAGAGACCCAACGAGAACCCCAAAGAGACCCCCAAAGAGACCCCCAAAGAGAACCCCAAAGAGACCCCCAAAGAGACCCAAAGAGACCCAAAGAGACCCAAAGAGACCCAAAGAGACCCATAGAGAATCAAAGAGACCCAAAGAGACCCAAAGAGACCCAAAGAGAACCAAAGAGACCCAAACCAATATTGTGGGTTGGTTTGTCTCTCAATACTTTACAGGGATATTAAAACATTCATAATGATAAAGAAACAAGAATAATTTAGGGAGGGGGTATTGTTACAATCTGTCTGTCTTGCAAAAATATATAATTAGTTCTATATTTGCTTTTATCTGTGTGTTTTGATTTAGCACATGAGCTGCATATTTGTATTATGAAGTTGAGGTATATCGTTATCATTGTCAGACCAAAGAGACCCTAACCCATATTGTGGGTTGGTTTGTCCCTCAATACTTTACAGGGACAATAATACATTCATAAATATAAAGAAATAACAGGTAAATAAGCAGAATGATAGGGGAGGCGGGTTAAAAGATGCATGCTAATGGGTGACCAAGTCTCAAAACCTGTATAAATGGAGCAAAAATGTTCAAATAGAGCTGGAACGAGTAGTAGGTTGATACTTATTTGATTATTAATAAAAGGTTTTCATGCAAAAATCAGGAGATGCTGTTTCCAGCCTCTCAGATATCAATACGTCATGCATTCCTCTGTTTGATATCATTTCAATCTGAATATCTTTGGGTTCTAGATGAACAAACCAAGACATTACCTTGGACTTTAAAGACTGGGATGGACCTTTCTCACTATTTTCTGGTATGTTATAGATCAAAGGATTGGCAGATTAATCAATAATGAAAATAATGGCTGTTTGTAGCACTAAGTCGATCAGCTCACATCTCACAATCTCTAGCTGTTTGTTGTTTCAGTAGAACAATGCAAAGGTCTTTTTTCTAAACGTTTGCAATTTCCAATGACTTGATATTCTACATTTGTGGAGGTATTCGTGGTAAAGTGCAGCAACATGAGGGGCAGGGCCCACTTAAGGGCCACTAGATACATCTGAGGGATCATCGAAAGGTGATATATGTTCAACATGTATTCTCATTTCATCCCTTTTTTCTTGAGATACATGTAGTACTTCTTCCTTGTCAGGCTTTTGAAATCCTTTAAATAAAACAATCTAAGAAGAGAAGATCACTATTTCGGTTGCTGAACTACTCCAATCCCAAATAAACCATAACAAAGAGTCAGCAGTGTTGGTAACCGCTGATGTGAAACTGGCCCTCTGGTGAGACTCTAACATCATTTATTGACATTTACATTTCTGTTCTTTAATCCTACTTTACTCTCAAATATAAAGACACAACATCAACTAATCCTTTTGGCATCTGTTTACCTTTTGCAGTCTGGTTTTCTCCACCATAACAAGCTCTATTGGCACCAATAACTTGGGAAGGCTTCACTGATAACACTGAGTGAAAAGTATCCAAGCACCGTGGGTTTATTTCTGGCTACATTTGTGTCGTTGGCTTCTCATTACAGTAAACCAAAAAGGTAGAAACTAATGAGATATGGGCTCGGTTTCAAAATAGTACGACCACTACGAGAAGCTCTACGTTTGAAGTTCAGTTTTGTCTTTGTTGTAGTTATATTCACCTATGTTGAGGCTATTTTTGACCAGTTTCACCTAAGTTATATCCAGGTTACTGATAAGATAGTGCTTTATCTCTTATCTTAACATCTGGAAATCCAGCTGTAGCATTAGGGGCCCTTAATAAGTGTGATCATCATTACATGTGTCCCAGTAAATCCATCATTATTAACAACACCTCATTTATTCTCACATTCTTTCATGGTTAATTTATCAATTTAATAATAAGCCTGAGAGTGGGTGTAGGCTGGCGCAAGTGGAGCATGGCCTACAAATCAAGGCTCAAAGGCCATTAGGAAGATATGCTGTTATAGCCTACAATAAACAACACACATCTGGCTGAGGCTTTAAACTGCACAACAGGATAGAAAGGAAAGAGCACATTTAAGGGATTTCATAATGTCCCATATGTAATACCTACATATTAACATGGATTTAATTTTGAGAGCAATCAATCCTGTTAAACCAATTGAGAATGATGGTTTTGTTGAAAGATAAGTCTAAAAATAAAAGGCCCCTGAGTGACGACTGGTGTTTCTTTATATAAACGAAGCTATTCTTCATGTAGGCCTGGATTAAATCTCAAATCCACACCTTATGTGGGTGAAAACATCATGAAAGCATCGGGATGACAATGCGCACCTCCACAAAATGTAACACAACGCCAGTTTGATCCATTGTTGTAGCTACTGCGGCAACGTGGTCCACACTGCCCTTCACATCAAACCCTCCCATGCAAAAAAACAACAACATAAAAGCACATTAATGCATGAAAACACTCACCTCTTTATGTGGAAATTACAGTGTCCAAAGGGGGTGTCCGACAGCCGGCCAACTTTCAATTTTCTCTCCAGGAGAGGGGGATTAGTGGCAGCCACTCCCTGGGATGCAAATATGGATGCTGAGCAGGAACTGAAAGGGAGAGTCAGCGTGGATGATGGTGTCAGCAATATACCGGTGATGGCTTAGCAGTATCGGCTCATTTTCCACCCAGAAGCATAGGTAAAAGCGCAAAAAATTATCGACGGGTTTCGCTGATTTTGGTATCCGAACACTGACATGCAAGACCCGAATAGAAACGCAGCATCAGCAACACCCAAAAACAACTTTTCTGTTGTGCGGCTTTTATTAAAAACGCGTTGAAGTCTGCATTGCCGGATAATATTTGCTATTTTTTCGGCCTCTTCCCACTCTTGTCGGTGTTCCCCTGTTAGCACAGCCTCCTTGTGACTCAACCCACCGGCTACACTGAACAAAGGGGCTGGGAAGCAGAGCCTCCTGGGGGAAGAGATGAGAGTATGTCTAGCTCATCCCAGTGACGTACTCCTTTCACAAAAGAGGGGATTTAACATTACATGTGCTTGTCGATCAACATACATGAGTCACAATGGATGACTCATAGGTATTGTTATTCGTTGGCATTCCCCTTTTCATTCGGCTTTAATTAAAATGGACAAAAAACTATTTAAAGCAATATTATGGCACATTTAGACGGTTCCCAGTGTTCTTCAACCGCTCTTGTCTGTGCATCTTCAAATAGAAAAAAAAACAAGTCTCAGTTGTTAAAGTTACAATTTCACACAAATGTAATAGTGTTTTAAACATTTAACATCTGCCGAAGAGAAAAATGGTTACTAATGATTCATAATACGGTTTTAAACCACAACAAAACAAATTGTGTATATTCGCAAAAACGTAGAAAAACTAAAATAGCCAATATTGTGAAAGCAGTTTGGTTTAGGATCCCTTTGAAATCGAAAACAGGCAATCTGTAGACAGCTAACCGGCTTATTTGAGATATCTGGAGCATAGTGAATATATGGAAGAATGATAAAGCCAATTTAGTGGTTTACAGTCAATAGCCATGGTCAACACGTGAAGCAATAAAAACGCGTGGGCGATTCATTCTCATATTTCTCTGATGTTGTGGGTGGGGTCAAAAAGGACCACTTTGCCTTTTCCGGCTCCATTTAAAAGGCTCGGATTGGTCAGAGAAGCAAAGAAAGTTTACACTGATTGGTCAGTTTTCTGCTGCTGGGAGGGCCCCAGTTTGACAGCTGTACCGGGAAATAAAGGACTACAATACCACAATTAATGATTAATACACGTATATGATAACGAATAGCACATGTGCAAGTGATTATCATTGTCTATTAAGGATTTAAGCACATTCTGTATTTATCGAATGGCCAATTTCAACTATTACATTTGTTTTAAATATGTTCTCTTGCCTTGTGTCTATCTTGGTAAACAATCTATGTATCTACACAGTATCTTGCAGCTTAACTAATCAACATTATTATCTCTGAATTCAATGACTAGCCTATAGGCCTACAAAGTGTGATAGGTTGACCCACAGATAATTATCATCAGTCTCCCTCGTCTCTAAAGCATTTAAGCATCTTTCATTTGGTTTTATGGCCTGCTTCTTTGTTCAGTCTCACTGGTCTTATTAACTCCATCCCCAGCCACAGGAGGCTGCTATTTTCAGTGAAAAGCTCTGATAGCTCCACTGGTTGCTAACTCTCCAGTACCAAAGATAGACGAAGTTAGCAGTACATCCAGACAGATAACATGAGTGAAGGTTGATCCATGTCTGCAGGATGTGCTAATGCATTAGCTTTGTTATTGTTATCATAATCAACCAAGCATTATCCAGTACTAAACCTGTTTTATAGAAGAGTGAAGAGTTACAGCTGGTACACTCTCAGGTGGATTTCCAATATTGAACGAGGAAAGAGAGCGATTGCATCATAAGGATCAGATTTAAAGGAGGATCAGTCAGTGATTAAGTTTGATGTATATAGTATTCAGCTTGTCTACGAAAAAATAACTCACAGTTAATTTTTGTTTTTCGTTGTTGAAATGTTGCAGTTTTTTCTGTCAGCCACTAGATGACCCTGCAGGGCTGTAAACAAGTCGACTGCATGTTATGTATGTCTGTCTCATTAGATGGTTCACAGAAGTGTTTCTGTGTACTTACTATAGAATAGATAGAATGGGAGGGATGAAACCCTCTTTAATGGTCACACATGCAGAGCACACAGTGACATGTGTTCTCTGCTTTTAACCCATCCTAGTACCAGGAGTCTAGTACCAGGAGCAGTGGGCAGCTATTGCAGAGCACCCGGGGAGCAATGGGAGTGAGGGGGGAAGGGGGATGTCCAGTGCCTTGCTCAAGGGCACAACGGCAGGGCAGGAGGTGAACTGGGACCTCTCCGTGTAGCAGTCCACTCTCCATATTTAGGTCTGGTCGGGGACTTGAACCGACTTGAACCGATGACCCTACAGCTCCCAGTCCAAGCCCCTACTGACTGAGCCACTGCCGGCTACTACACTTTAGATTAAAATGTTATGCTGCCCAGCAAACTCCGAATAAACATATTTAAGTATTGCATGTATAAAAGGGGTTTTATCAAGTCGTATTCCTTTTTAATATTCAACATCAATAAAATATACTAATGTAAAACACAAGTATTATAACTCGTCTTTACACTGCATGTAACATGTTTAAGAGGCTGAACACATTGTATGAAGACAGATTGTGATTTGAAAAGTATGTACTGATATTTTTCACTCAACAGATATGAGTTTTAAAAAGTTTAGTTAAGAGAATATCTACAGGATAATATGAAATAAAAACTCAATTAGAAAATATCCAAAAATAAAACACTGTTGCGTTGATTTATTGAGTATATCAATTTAGTCCTTGTCTTAGTTCCTCAGATATCATAACATAACGGTTAATCTCAGGACATTTAAGTCAAGTGAATACCTTATTAACCCTCTTGTTGTGTTTGTTTCCCCCCCACCTTACTTTGGTGTTCTCGGTGACCGGTCCTGTTTTAACTGCTATTACATGAACACAAAAACCATTAATCATCACCACATTTCATTTAACACCCTTTCAAACTGTACATATTGTATCAGACTACTGGTATACATGAAACACTGCAGTAAATATACAAAGAATAGACACTGAACATGTATTGTGTGTGCCAGGTGTGATCCATGTGGGGGGAGGGGCACATAAGAGCGGGAAAACACTTGTGTGTGCGTGTGTGCGTGTGTGCGTGTGTGCGTGAGTGTGTGTGTGTGTGTGTGTGTGTGTGTGTGTGTGTGTGTGTGTGTGTGTGTGTGTGTGTGTGTGTGTGTGTGTGTGTGTGCGCGCGCGTGCGTGCATGTGTGTGTGTGTTTTATCTGATCTGGATGGTTACTCATTTCTTTTCTTTATGGCGGTCATTTTTGACCGGGAACACCATGGGTGTTTCAAAGTTGACTAAATCATCCAGAATCCAATGAAAGTGGTGATCAGCCATTGTATATGTTCAAATGTCTACTGTGAAGGATATCAGAAAGCCTTAATGCAATCGAATGTAAAACAAAAAGGTTATGATTGATGAAAGTAGTAAATCGGTCAGATTTGACCCGAAGACAACAGGAGGGTTAACCAAGCACCAAGCACACCCTTTTTTCCCCATCATCACTTTTATATATGTGCTGTAAAACTTTACAGAAACCATCAAACCGCCACATTATCCCCATCTAGTGACAAGAGCCACTAACTACACCCTCCTATCCGGTACGAAAATAAGGATGAGTGAGGAGATAATCTGCAGGTATGTGGTTTTAAATTAGGGGGGTAAAATGATGATGATGATGATGATGATGATGATGATGATGATGATGATGATACAATTACGAGTTTCGGGAANATTTGAAAAACATGAAAACACGTTATTGACTTAACATCCTGTATATCTTGTGTGTGTGTGTGTGTGTCTCAGATCAAGTTGGGGGTAGTGCCTGACAGTTACTGTCAGGCACTACCCCCAACTTGATCTGAGACACACACACACACACACAAGATATACAGGATGTTAAGTCAATAACGTGTTTTCATGTTTTTCAAATAAAACATCAGTAAAGCAAAAAAAAAAAAAAAAACTAAATGGAATGAAAACACGCTCTAAAAAAAAACTACGACTCAACAAAACTTCTTACCAGGTATTTGCAGATGCCATTTTGTACGATGTCAAAGCACTGAGACTTTGAACCCAGAGTTTCCAGACAGTGGCAGACTTCCTGTGAATGAAACAACAAAATTATTTCATATCAAAATCATTCCTTTTCTGATAAACTGCTTTCAAGAGGGAGAGACCTTTAAATGTAGGCAACGTGACCACAATGCTTTGTGCTTGTAAATGGAAGATATAAAGGTTTCTTGTTAGATTTTGGTAGAAATCTTTTTACGGCAATGGACTGGAAAGATGCATTTTCTTCTTTAAACACAGGATGGTTAAAACAGCAGTAATCATATTGAAGATAAATGGAAGAAAAGAAAGAAAAGAACAGCTTTACCTGCAATAATCAAACCACTGATATTTATGCTGTATCCCTGTCTGAATAAAGTCAGGCCTTTACCTCAAAATACACTAAACAGCATCTGAATGCAATTCCTGCTGAGGTGACGACAAAAAGCCGCAACAAACTTCCTAAAAGTGAAATGTAAGGCTCAGCTTTGCCCTCATAACTTCACATCCAAATCACATTTCTCATAATCTTTTATCAAATTGAGTTTAGAGCGAGCCGAGGTGCAGCAGTGAGTCGCGGGCCACTGTGTGTCAGAACGTTGCACCTGTTGGCATTCTCGCCGTCATTAAAAACAATCCCGTCTCATTAGTTGAACCAGAGTTGACACAGTCCATCTCTTAATGTTGCCCCCCCTCGCCACACCGTTCCCCCCCCGCCTCTTTCCTGCCACTTGCCTGTGATTGACTCAGACAGGGAGATGAGAAAGGCAGGATCTGAGGGCTTAATTGAGGAGCTGAATTAGTGATTATAAGCCCCCCCACTTGCTCACACACACACTTGCCCCAGGGCACAGTTACGTTAACTGTAATTTCTTTGCAGAAATGTCACACTCCCATCATGCCATGGGCTCTCATTAGCATTTGTGCATATGCCCGATAACCACACATGTCCAACCTGCGCAACGCGATAAAGGTTCCCCTCTTAGCCGTAGTGCCACGATAAAGCTTCCCCCCTCTGAGCTCTATATGAGAGACAGCGAGGGACCAGCGGGCGCAGAGAGACCACAGTGCTGTCCAGAATATCAACACTTTTTCATTTTCAAAACAATGTCATTTCGTCCACCTCCTTATCCTTTCTAGGTTTTTCTTTAATGTTTCGCCCAAGTGCTTCTGATTGGCAGCGGCTTTGGTAAGAGTTTGAACGTATGAAAGGTTTGGGGAAGTGATATGAAAGACAGTGAACGCACCTCAACAACATCCCAGTGGTGTGTGAACTGCTCCATCGGGGTGGGGTACAGGCTGAGGGGTGAGAGAGGGGAGGGAGGCAGGATGCTCTCGTCGTCAGCCTCCTGCAGGGCGGCAAGCTTCTCCGTCGAGAAGCCCGTCAGGGTGGAGAACAAGAAGCTGATGTAGTTCACGTCCTCCAGAGCCGCTTCCTGGCTGCCAACCGACCAGCCACTCAGGGATGATCTGGAGAACACATTCAACTAATTATAATATAAAAAAAACACACAAGCACAAAGAGAATCAAACATTTCCACAGCTTGCAAATCATGTAACTTCAAAAAGTCACACTTTTTCTACCAAGCACTTACTTTAATTTCCAAATTACAATTTCATTCCTATGCATTTTTTTAAGTAATTATTAGTATTAATCATATTGAGGACAAGGACGCACAGAAACATAGTTATTACATGGTTCCTTGTCGAGAGGGAAGGATGGATCCATAACAGTAGGAAATGTGAGGGAATTACAAGTGTGTTTTGAAGCCCGTGAGGCACATGCAGACATAACTATCATTGAGACGACTGCAGCATTCCAGCCTCCCAAAGAGCTCTTTGTATTATACCCATTACACACATCCCATGGGAAAAATACCAGGACTCTATCTGAAAGTGCAATACTGCCATCTGATGGTGACAGGCTAGAGTGCTCTGACTCTCCAACACCATTTCCTGACAAGTTTATCTGTTCCTCCAGCAGTAAGGTCATTCCTGCACTGTCAAAAAGGTCTTTTTCTAAACAGGAGTGTCTTGTGGAACACACGTTTTCACAAGTTCATGTGGCCTCTGCAGGTGTTAGGGGATGCTCAAGCTCACCTAAAGTGTACAATACGAATGAGAGAGGCGGCGAGGCCGGCAGAGATTCGTCCGGTGGTGCAGCAGCAGCTCAGATTGGCCAGAAGAGACTGGGACATCTTGGGGAGAAAGTAGAGGAGCTGCACCATCCGCTGCTGGGACTCTGCTGGTAACAGCACCACAACTCCTTCCTGGGGGTCTTCACACACACAGAGACGCACACTTTGCATGTTATTACGTAGAAAGAAAAGTCATTACGAGCTTTAGGGATGAAAGATGAAGCTTTATCAAGAAAAAGTGAAACCAGGAAAACCAGAATGTGTTGAAGTTAGTAGAAAAAAGGACAGACGGATGTAGCTGCTACTACAGTGACGGCTCAGATAATGAGTGTGGTGTTCTCCCTCTCTCTGACGCACATGCTGATGTCTGAAGCGCTCAGACAAAAGGAGTCTTGTGAGGTTCAATTGCTGGCTCTGAGGCAGTTTCTATCAGACCCCCCCCTCCCTCCTCCACTCCAGGCCCCCTCTGTCACACAGCAGCTTGACTTTCTGACGTTCCTCAGAGCAGCGGATTTGAAGAGGGGTTTGCCGCTCTCCGCCTCTGGTTGTAGTTCATTTATACAAAGCTGTGTGGGGGGGGAAACACGCAGTAACAGCGCCGCCTAGGGAAACTATGGTGTAACTAAGTATCTTTTTTCTTTAGTAAATGAATATTGTTTCTGCATTCTCTTTCATATTAAACTGTTAATGCATTTGAAAAGAAGTATGTATTTCTTACAATATTGAAATAAAAAAAAAATCTTGCTTAAAGCGCAAGTCATGACTGATCTGGAATTGTATTTAACAAAACCAGAAAAAGAAAAGATTACTTTCTATTATTCTACTACCACTCTTTGGGTTTCAAACGTTAACCCCTGACCCTGATCAGTGCTGCCACAGAAATGTGCCGTCTGATGGAAAACCCCTGACAGGCTGAGTGGATGTGTCCAGAGGGGCAACAAGTTCATACAAGAAACATTAGAGCAATATGAATCTGATAAGTAAATTCAATATAAGAAATGACATCTGATATGGTCTGATCTTGGTCGTTTTGTCTGTGCCTCTGATCGAGTTGTGCTTACCGTAGAGCTTGCAGGCGTTTGTGAGCAGACTCTTGAGCAGGTCTTTGTGTTTTCGAGAAGCGGCAGCCTGGATGGACAGGATGAGTCGTTCAGAGAGAGTGGGGTTACGGTGGCCCAGCTGGGACAACTGCACAGGAAGAGAGGCCAACCAACGACACAGCACCTTGCTCCTACAGAGAATAACATACAGAGGCACACATGAACCAAACAGGTATTGAAAGGTGCAGCGAAAGGTTTTTGAAACTTAAGAATTTGTATTTGTGAGTCCGTAAAACTATTTTTGCATAGACACATTTTGTCAATATGATTTCTTTACATTTTTAAAAGCCTCACAAAAAAAGTAGGGTACTGTTGTTAAATTCCCAAAGGCAAAAATGTCTTTGTCGTCCACTTCCTTTGCAAGCAAGAATAACAATCCATTTTTTTTTCATGAAGACATATTCCTGGATCAGTTGAGTTAGACGTCATTATATATATGACCGCATATATATTGAAATATTGCAATCAGGTATTTTTGCATTAGTTGAGAGAGACATGAGTAGAATACTGCACTTTAAAGTTAACTATATCTTTCATCCTTTCTGTATTGTTTGCATTATTATATTAGTTAAATAATGTTAAAATGTTGGAAATATTTATTGTAACAAGCTATTTGTTTTTGGTTTCTTGCACTATTTTTTAATTCTGAATGGCAGAAGTGATTGCACTTTGAAATCTGTTTTCTTATTGCATTTAACATCACTATTGCGATATTAGACAACCTTTTGCATATTAGGCTCATATTGTGCTGCATCAATTTCAAGTAGACAATACAAGACGCAATGCTCAATCTCAAATACTTCCCAAAAGTTATTGGGCTGTGCTCAAAATGCACAAAAGCTGAGCTTGTGAGATTATTAACATTATTAAGGTATTGAAAGTAACGTTCTATTAGTTGGATTTTAAATCACCAAAAATAAATTGATATACAAATCAGTTACCCTACATATGTTACTACTGCTGTGATACAATGAGCAGCATGTGCTTTAAATCTCCAGTTTGAAGGTCCTATTCAACAAAGAGGTTACCTTGCTATGTGTGTGTGTCCTTGCTCTTGCAGGTAGAGCTTGCTGTAGAAAGACAGCAGCAGAGAGCGGGTCTGTAGAGTCAGGTTCCTCTGCTTATAGTAAACGTACACTGCTGCCAACAGGTCATCTGTCACTGCTGCACAAACACAAACACATTGATGTTAATATTCAGTGTTTCCTCTATGTACATTCAGAGAGAGCACACCTTTATCTATTTAACATAGTTGTAAAAAATAAATTAAGAAATCATTCCAATGTGTACTATAGGACCGTACAAAAAAACAGTTTAAAAGGGGAGGGATTAGTAAAATATGCATAAAGAAAAAGAAAGAATACTAACTAGGTAACATAAGATAAGAATAAACAAGTTTAAATGATTTGTTATTGGTTGTGATCATATTCTAAAGATGTTTGGATTATTGAAAAGTATACAGCTCCCTTTCATCTGAGTGTTGAGAGCTGTATCCATAAATTCATTTTGTGCTGAAAGTGCACCAGATTGATGCATTTCACTTCAACATTTAAAAAATCGTCCCGGGGGTGCATGTCCCCCCCAAATAAAGCAGGTTCAAATAATTAAATTGCATACATTTTATTTTGATTGTTTGTTATGTGGATGTGTAGATTTGTGTTACTGTATGTTCAATAAAGGTGATTTAGCAAAATACACATGTAGAGCCTCAAGAGCCTTTCTTGTGCTGGCAGACACAGAAACATATTGGCGGGGCGCACTTCGCACGCACTAAGAAATACCAAGCGCTCCGCGCTCACATTTTGCTGGGCCTTAGCGCCGCTGCTACGACTCCATCCTAGGGGAAACACTGATATTACAATACAAATATATTCTATTTAAAACACTAGTATCAGGATACTAACAAATCCTCTTGTCATAAAGCACTGAAAAAACCTTATATCTATTAAACATGGGGATTTGTCCTGTGTCCCTAATTGCTTTATAAATAACATTGAACTCCACTAATCTCATTGACCTCATGCTTTTGTGTCTATTAAAACCAGACACTGTTTCACAAACTCACAGCACATGCTTACTTTTGCTCCTCTGTGTGAGCACCATCTTCCACACAGTGCCCAGCAGCATGTGCAGCTGCCTGTAGCTCAGTTTCACTCCGCTGCCCAGAGTGTCTCGGACAAACGTCCTCAGAGGCGTCAGCCAGTCTCCGTCTGTCTCTCGCCCGAGTCCTTGTCTCTGGCTGAGGGACACCATGACTTGGCAAAGTGTGATGTTAAGGGCCAGAGGCTCCACCGTCAACCCCGGGACGACTGCAGTCTGCTTACTCCTAAAGGAATAGTTAGTGGCATGAGAGAAGTTAGTAAAAGATTTATAAAACTGAAGTTACGAATCCAGTTCCTGGGTCGTTTATACTGGGATGATCAAAAACAATAAGTAAGGATGTTTTCTTGACATATTCACTCAAATATTCCTTACCTTTTGAGATCTACCTTCTTTCTATGTCTGGGTGTGTCCCGAGCATCATAGGGAAAGTTCTTCATGAAGTGCTGCTTAAAATCTCCCAGGTATTCTTTATAAAACCATGCATCCTAAAGAAAGGCATTTTTTTAAGTTACTACTTTCTTGTACAAAAAGACCACTGTGTTATATTTTTCCTCTCCTCACCAATGCATCCTGGTGCTCCTGCTGTGGTGCCAGTTTCCTCAGCAGCTGCAGGATAGACAACACCTGGAACATTACTGACATGGCATCAGGGCTGAGCATGTGAGCGCCCTCAGAGTTGTTCCAGGGAGAGTCACTGGTGCTGGCTTCCACCCACACCTCCAGCAGGAGAGGCACCAGTGTGGCTGCAAAGCTCTGAACAGCCTCAGCTGAGTCCAAATCCTCCCCCACAGCGGGTCCAGTGTCAACCTCTGGTCTACACGGCCAGGGAATATAATAAAGAACATGTTAAACATATATTTATACACATAAATAATATATAGAATAATATGTTTAACTGGGAATTTAAAAAATATTTTTGAACAACTCTGAATTTATTAAAATGTTCAGATCACATGAGTCAGAAACAATCCTATACAGCCAGCCAACTAAGCAATCTAAGTCTATAATACTTAAAGTAGTACACTAATACATACATTATATTGATGTGGCCTTATTTTTATCTGCAACTGTACACAAATACCAGGTTTGAACCAAATGCATGTAGTTTAAAAGAAAAAGCTGCGCAGCATTTCAATTTAGATTTAGAATTTGAATGGATAAAGCTTCAAAACCTCAAACTAGGTACAGCCCTACTATAACAATGATAGTATTTCAAGTCAACTCAAACAAAGTAAAGTATTTGTTATGTCATACGTTAAAATAAATCTTGTCTCTGATTCCTATTCCTTGAGGGTTGCAGGAGTTTGTGGTATTGTACCTGAGTCTAAAGGTGGACCGTGGAGTTGGTTTGGCCCCAGAGTGCTCATACACCTTCACCCCGACCTTGCTGTAGGTGAGCTCTTCCCAGTTGAGATTCAGAGGCATTAGCCGGCCCTCTCCACTGGAGCCAAATACTCCTTCAGTTGGACTAAAAATATCACTTTCCTCCACTGGTCTTTCCTCAACTACTGCCTGCAGAAAGCGCCCAAGCCTGAAATACAAAACAAGAGTTTAGCAGCTAGAAGTCAAATGTAACTAACTCTTTAGAATCTGTGTGCTTACCTAAGGAGCACAGTGAGCCGCCACTGCTGACTAGTCACAGTCCTGTTAGGGTTGACTGACAGTGTCCAGTTCCGCGCCTTAGGGTCCTGGGCTTTTTTGGAACCTCCACTGCCTTGTCTGTGAGAGATCAACTCGAGGAAGTTAGTGAGGAGAACGGCAGGCCTTGCTGCTAGCAGGGCAGGGTAGTGTTCCAACAACACATCAAGGATCTTCATGGCGTCCTCCTGGATGCTTATCTCGATGTGGGTCATCGCACAAGAGAGATGGGCACTGAGGACGGGGGAAAAAGGAGCCACTCGTTCTGCAGGCACCGACTGTGCAATGAACCTGGATGAAGAGCATCATTTTAAACAGTTAAGCCATTATCTTATATTATCTTTACTGTACGATTAGATTTCTGTATTACTGTTACTTTCCTAACCTGAGCACACGTGTAGCTGCCAAACGAACATTGCCATCCTTGTCTGTGAAAACAGCTGCAACTTCAGAAACCAGGCGAGAGAGTTGCTGCTCTAACAGAGATGGATTAAGGGACAGCAACTCTTTCAGACCCAACAAGGCACTATGTTTGATATTGGCACTGTAATGGTGGAGTTGTGACATGAGGTCCTGGTGAAGGAGGAAAAGGGAAAGCATACCATTTGTATTATTCCAAAAATGCATTTGTAGTGAAAACATGCTTTTGCATACAAGTGAAACATAGGTGAATAACTTACATTCAAACCAAGCTGTCTGTGTGTGGTTGGGCCGCTTGTGTCTCTCTTTAGCTGTTCAGTTAGATGAATTCCCTTTGAGCGGAAGTTGGTGTTGGTGGCATTATCAGCTTTGGGTTTCGTCTTTCCCACCTTTAACTTAACTTTCTGGAAGTCATCCTGTCTCTTCTTCTTCTTGGACTTCATCTCTGCAGTCTACACTGCGGTCTGCATAACCAAAACATAAAAGTGACATAATGAGTGCTTTGATTTCAATTTCAATGTAATTGTGTACACTTATTCGAATACTCCACTATAGTACACATGTTAGGTACTTGTACTATGCTTTAGTGTTTACATGTTTCTTCTACTTAACCATTTTTCATACTGTTCTTGTCAAGTAAAAACCACATGTCTCTAGTTGAGTTGATTGTAACCTTGCATGATAAACTAAGAGATGAAACGCTCCTTAATGGATGGTACTGAAAATGATTATTATTATATTGAAAAAGTTCAGATTTGCACAACCTTTGGAATGGACCGCTAAAGAAAAGTAAACATACATTTATTAGAAAAAACAGTACAAAGAGCAAATGTTTTCTCCGAATAGTCAGACTAGGACAGCGTTCAATTAAAAATAAAACTCTGCACCTGTATTAACGTTAGCTAGCTTGTAGCTAACCATGACGTACCATGGTCAGCAGCATGCAGGACAGATCGTTTATTTTACTTACCAAAGGGAAAAAGTATTGGCTTATGTAGTGGTAAGTTTATATAACATCAAACACACACTCGGTGTCTAGCGTTAAAAGGTTGCCCCTTGCAAAAAATGATCAATACATATGAAATAAATTGTTCTGTCTACAATCTCGTGCTGATGCGTCGGGTCCTTGGACTGTGTGTACATATCAAACGCACCCGGTGAGATGTTGGCACAGCCACTGCGGGGCTTATAATTAAAAACCTCTTTAGCTGTGAACCCTGTTGCTGTTTATACAATGTTTTAGGCACTTAATTTTCATTAAAGATGAATAAAATACAATAGTTGTCACCAAGTGTCTGAGAAATATAAAAGTGTTCAATTTTGCTCCAACAAGCTACAACGGTATACCCTGGCTCACAAAACAAACGCACTACATAGTTGTCCTCACAAGTGCCTTAGCAATATTATAATAAGGAATTAATAAAGTAAATTATATATTTGATAGATGTCCTATGCCCGATATTGGATGATTTAGTGTAACTTACACTAATACAGATGTATTAAGAGGGTATGTTTGTTTTTGTTTTATAATGCTGAGGTAAAATTGTCCAATATCGTATTTTTTAAACTGGCAGAAGCGCCGCTTGCCCATTGGTTTCGAGGCTGCTTTGTTTTTTAACATCATAGCTAGTCTGCGCTGCCGACCTTGTGCTTGGAGAAACTCGCTGTTTGTTTTAAAATACATCAGGTAAGTTTTTTATTAGATTACCCTTTAACTAGTGGAGATACATATGATATTTGGTGTATAGACTTGCGTGTTGCGTCCACAGCTAGCGTATGATTGACAAAAAGCCGTTTTATTTAAGCCTCGGCTGGGCCTCAGTTGAAACCATGTTTGAAACCAAACAACGCAAGGAGTTTCTGCTCAGATAAGATAACATGGACGCATGTGAGCGTGTTTATGTAGAATATTAATTGCCTGGTTTATAAATGTTTTTGATACAATCTCTTTCTTTGTCTTACAGTAGAGAAACTAAGGAAATGGAGGCTAATTCTTCAGCTAACAAGCATCCACCTAGAAATGGGCCGCAGTCCAATCCAAAGAGAAATAACAGGGTAAGACGGCACTCAGCTGAAAACAACACAACTTATAAAACTAAACTCATATAACAACATGCACATGATGCTGCCTTCTCATAAAGAAACCATGATTGTTGTGTTAATGATAATGTGCACTGGCTGTTGTGGTGCGTGTTTGAGAGCCAGGCGACAGCAGTCCTTGCAGGTGGACTTGGTGCCAGCCCGTGTGCTCTCAGGCTTAAAACGTGCCCACTCAGTGGTCCTGGCCTTCCATATGTGGCCTGTTATCGCTATTGTGATTCAAAGGAATGTCTGTGTTTAGCAAAGTTTAGTTTGTTGACCTCAAAATGCCAACATTTCTTCAGTTCACTGAAACAGCTTAAAGTTTCTATTTCTGAGACTTGGGTTCACTGAACCAAAGTCTAAGGGCAAGCTTCTCAGTTTTTACTTCTGAGAGCAGTCCTGTTGTGAACCAAAAATGGCTAAAGTTTAGCAGGGCTCCCTGTGGGATTCTTTAAAAAAATAAAACGGTTAATAGCATATTTTTACATTTAATATGCAAGTCCCCCGCTACAAACCAAGACTATCAATAAACAGCACTTTTCTTTATTGCAACAAATATAAATGTTACAATTGTGAATTTGCTTTTTCGTGAGAGATATTTGCGCCAAATGGAACATTTGGAATTCCCTTATGAAATTCAATTTGTCTCAGGTTGAGTAAATGCCATGATGGTTTCCTGAGAGAAACATAAATCAAGGCTACAACGTTTTGAAGGAGCTAGTTATTTGCCCCTCTTTAGGAAAAAGGGGTGAATGTTTTGTTATTTGTGTTTGCTTACTTCACCTGTCAAACTTGGATGCACACCCACAATGGGTGTAAGGCCAAAATACACAGTGGAAGAAAACACAGGAAAAGAAGAGCAAAGACTTGGTGCAACATTTTAATTTCATTCTCATTGGGAAATTACTGAGGTCTTGATCTCAGGCTTCTTTCATTTGACCACTGTGGAATGTTTGAATATTACACTTGTCTTCATTTAAGTGTATCAAGTCTCTCACATGATTCAGACACTATTTAATAATGTGTCTGTTTGACTGTTGCTGCTTGATGCAGACGTCCTGGGGAACATGGGAAAATAATGGCTCCATGGCATATATAGTGTGGCGGACATGGACAAGAATAATCAGTCCTCTACTAAGTCTTATCCTGTCACTAATGCCTGTATGTGTCTCTCTCCTTCATGTGGGTTAATTCCCTCCTTTTGACAGAGAAAGCAGCCGCAGCATTCTGCTGATATAGGTAAGTCATTTATACACAGTGCCACTGCCAGTGCTAAGAGGAGAAGCTTGAGATCTTGTTGATTTCCCTGCTTCATTTCATGGGTGGTGGAATGTTCTCCACTTTTTGAGACTGACACTCTCAGAGGTGGGGGCTGTTGGGTGCCATACATGGTTTTGCAGTAATAATCTTGCAAAACCTTTTCCAGTATCTTCTTGCCATAATGCTACTATTGTAGATTTTTTTTTTCAACATTTAGATGTTCTGAACAATTTTAGAAATTTCAACCCATTCTCCTAAAATGTTGCTACATTATAAGACCAGCACCATAAGCTCCAGTAGTCCCTCGTGACACCTAAAGCAGCGGCACATACAGTAATACAACCATGCGGCTGCAATGGTTGCAAGTTTTGTTGCACTTTTTGTGCTCTTGTGCTTTTTTTGCTCACCAGAAAAACTTCTTTAGACTGCTGGATGCAGTATTCATTGTGGTATTCAGTTGCCTGTGCTACACAGGCTTGAATGCTGTTAATATTTTTTTTATCTAAGTAAACCTTTACTAAACTTTTATTGCGTTCAAACATTAGGACTGCTTCCTTAGTGCAACACAGAATTGATTCTTCTGTGGTTGACACAGTGAGAGACGGTACATTACGGGAGCTGATGCCCTGCATCAAAGCCTAAATGGGGGTTAGCGGAGAACTTCTGTTCCTGTCCTTCCCTCTGGCTTCAAAGGCACACAGGAGTTTGGGTTTCTATAAGTTGTTCAGTTCGCACATAATTCTAATTAATTGGTCATCACCAGACAATGAAGGCAGTGTTGGAACCTAACACACTTTCTGAATTTCAGTGTCTTCCTAACTATGATTATTATGATCCCAGGGGTCACCCCATAAATGTATAACAAAGTGTCCCGCTGAAATAGTCTTCTGGACAGGAATGTTGTTCAGTCGTGTGTCACTATAAAGCTCTTGCTTTGTGTTAACCACTGTTGTGTTTTCCAGTGTTCTCCAAAGGGGCAACTATCCAGACCCTGCCCGCTCTCAGCAAACAGTTGAAGGGGCTCACAGAGTGTGTCATTGGTAAGCATAGGGCACATTTCCCTACTAAACATCTACTTTACCTTCTTCTCTTTCTATCAAATGGATTTTAAAAAATGATCATGACTTGTTTACAGGTCTTCAGTATGTGTGGGAGTACCGTAGCCCCAGTAAATCTGTCCCACCACACTACCAGTGCAAACTCTGTGCCGTCTCCCGCTTGCAGCATGATATGCTTGCCCATGTGAAAGGCTGGAAACACAGCTTCAGATATTTGGTGAGTATTGATGGCTTTTTAATCTGCCCTAAATGCACAATATTGGGAAATGTTTTGTATATATGTATTTGTCTTTACACAGAAAAAGGTGTACCCTAACAAGGTAACCCATGAAGAGGAAGAGGCCATCAGGGACCCTGCTGTAAGAAAAACCATTAAAGAAGTTTCAGCCGAGGTGGAGAAGACTGAGGGAAGAGGACAAATCAAGGTAAGTGTCAGACGTATATCCCTGCGAAATATGGCAGAAAAGCTGTGTTTTTATCTTCCTGGGAAGGATATTGCTAGATTATTTGCTTAAAATGACCATTGGAAATTAATTGTCTGTTAAGGGGTTGCGTTGGCTTGCAGATGTAGATGAGAAGGTTGAATACAATCAAGAACAGCGGTTTTCAAAGTGTGAGGCGTGCCTCCCTGTGGGGGCGCCAGAGAGCTTCAGGGGTGCTCTACCAATTTGGGTGGGGTGGGCTGGGTTGGGTGAGATTCCAGGGCTGATTTTTAGTCCCAGTCCGCCCCTGCCTCCGCCTACCTGTGTGAGTGCAGGTTTTCCGCATTGACTTTGATCAAAAGCAAGTACCGGTCAAGGCTGCAGCCAGAGGATGATCTGCGTTTATTCCTGTCTGCATTGCATCCCTGCATCATCCGCCTGTGCGCATCAAAGACGCAGACTAATTGTTCCCACTAAAGTAGGGGTGAGTGTAATAAGAAGGCAAAGTGGACGTTCAGTGTGTTGCCGGGAGCATATAAGGATTTATCCACGATGTTGAAAATGTTAAAAATGTTTTTTTTTTAAAGTTTAAAACATAAAGATAAAAAGGTTTAAAAAAGTTATTGTTTAATGTTTTAAGGAGGTGAGGCTACTCAGCCAATCAAATCGGGGCAATCAGTGAGCACGATAGATTCAAAGACACGAGACAAGAAGAGAGAAACAGTCGGAGTCATTTCAAATGGCGTGCTTAAAAACAAAGAGAGGTAGACGGAGCGCTAACAGCATTTAATGACATTTTTCTCTTACTGGACCTCTTTGAAATGCAATTGAATACCCCTGCATTATAACAACAACAACAATAATAATAATAATAATAATATAGCAATAATAATTGGAGGGGGGCGGCGCGCCTCTTCTATATGTTCTCTGAGGGGGGAGGCTCACTTCCCACACTTTGAAAACCCCCCCTGATCTAGAAGGTCTAGTTTTAGTGCTACATCCATGAACTAAAGGCTTCATTGCACTGCAATATAAGTCCATAACGTCATTAATAAGTTAGATTAGAAATTCTATTTTCAAAGGTTGTTAGGGGGGTAACCAATCTTAAATCACGAATGGTGGTTTATTGAGGCTTGCCTGGCATTTCAGTTTACTTGTGCCAGATTAACTGTAAGGTCCTGCATTTGACTGGGCCTTTACGTGTCAAATAAATGAAAAAGGAGTATCGACTTTACGCAGTGTTTCCAACGGTTCAAATAACAGATCTACTTTTGCGATTCAAGGTGTTAGCATTTGAGTTTTGGGTTGCTTCATTTTATTCATGATTGTGGATTTTCACATATTTTTGTCCTGTCTGCGTCGGCTTTTAGGCTATCTCTGAGGAGCCATAGTGAAGTTCTTGGCTTTTTAAGGGACTCCGTCAAGTTTGTCTTCTATGAAATTGTTTAGTAAAAAAGGATTTCCTGGTTGTTGTAAGCCAGGGGGGGGAGGGGGCGGCGGGCGGGGGGGGGTGAGTTGTGAATAGTCTCTCATTTCCCCCGTTGTCCCCAT
>NW_011353632.1:168655-178795 GCF_000735185.1 Notothenia coriiceps | reverse complement strand
GTAAAAAATGTTAATTTTGATTCCAAAAGATCAGGTAAATAACAGTAGACTACTGGAAATAACAAAAGGCGCTCAAAAGGAGTGAATAAACAGCAATAACAAAAAGAGAACTTTAAGAAAAACTTAAGCCTACAAAATTAACAAAGAAACAAAACCTGACCATGAGTGGAAAGCGAGTCCTTTCCTGAGCTGGAGGCCTTTGGCACGAGCAATGTCGGAGAAAACAAAACAAGACGAACTGTACACAGAAAGGGGAGAGACAGTGGACTAATTTAAACATGAGGGAGTGGTGGAACAGTGGAAACAATTAGTGGCGGGGCCAGCACTGATTGATGGCGGGAAAAGCGAGGGGAGGAAGAAACAGGGCCTGAAATGAGAAGACGCAGGTAAGTAACAAAATAAAACGCCGCTGCCTTCATCCTAGCGGATGTCCAAAGGAGTGCCTGTCAAGCTCCGGGCCAGACACCTGTCCGACAACGTCGGTAGCTCGATGGCGTGCGCAGACGGGACTCTGACCTCCTCCTCGTTGGCTTGGACAGCCGGGGGTTGATATCATAGGTGCACGGAAGGCGGAGTAGATCTGTAGAAGCCGAGGGATTGTGGGAGTATTCCAACCCAGTGAGTTAGTCGCTCCATGAACTCTGGCTCTGGGACAACGAGCATCTGAGGCCAAAGTCTCGATCTGTTCTGATTTAGGCGTTATCTGTCTGGCAATTAGACTGGGGCTGTTAGCCGGAAGACCAGGCTGACGGTGTGGTGCCTAGGGGCCGGCAGAATTCCATCCAGAAGACGGAGATGAACTGGGAACCTCGGTCGGACACCAAATCACTGGGGAAACCAGGAATCCTGAATATGTGGGTTAGCATGACCTCTGCCGTTTCCTTGGCAGAGGGAAGTTTAATCAGAGGGATAAAGTGAACCATCTGGGTGAATCGGTCTACTACCGTCAGGACGGCAGTGTTTCCCTTAGAAGGTGGTAGTCCGGTGATAAAGTCCAGCGAGATATGGGACCAAGGGCGTTTGGGCACGGACAGAGGCTGAAGAAGACCCATCGGAGCCAGGGATGAGGTCTTGTTACAGGCGCACATGGGACAGGCAGCCACGTATTCCGTCACCTCCTTTACCATGGCTGGCCACCAGAAACGCTGTTTTATGGTGAACATCGTTCGCCGGATACCTGGATGACATGTGAGCTTAAAGGTGTGACCCAGTGGATTACCTTGGGGCATAACGACACAGGGACAAACAGACAATTATTCGGACACCCACTAGGTGCTGGGCTCACAACATTAGCCTGCTTCACATCATTTTAAATCTGCCAGGAGACCGCCCCAACCACACAGTTCAGTGTAAGGATTGCCTCTGGTTCCTTGGCAGTAGGCTCTGGCTCATAGAGTCGTGACAGTGCGTCTGGTTTTCCATTTCTCTTATCCTGACCAGGTGATAAGCATTTTTGAGGTCGAGTTTGGTGAAAATCATAGCGGACGGAAGCAGTTCAAACGCTGATGACATTAATGGCAGGGGGTAGCGGTTCTTTGTGGTAATGGCGTTAAGTGGGCTATAGTCAATACATGGCCTGAGTGAGCAATCTTTTTTACTCACAAAGAAGAATCCTGCTCCAGCCGGTGAAGAGGAGGGACGGATGATTCCCGCTTTCAGGGAAGACGAGATGTACTCATCCATGGCCGCTCGCTCTGGCCCGGAGATGGAATAAAGGCGTCCCTTAGGAATAGGTGCGCCAGGTAGCAGATCGATAACTCAATCAAAATTGCGATGTGGAGGTAGTGACAGAGCCTTGGTTTTGTTAAAAACTTTCTTCAGATCGTGGTAACATGCAGGGATTTTAGACAACTCAGGATACTCATCATTACCATTAACTGCTGTAGTCTTTGAGTCTTTACCGGACATGATGACTGGGTGAAGTCTGATCACCAGAGTCTGCGTTATGGAAGGGCGAGGTGAGTTAGGAACACTATCATTTTATTCACATTCCCCTCCCCATCCCTTAACTTGGCCTGAGCACCAATCAATGTGTGGATTGTGTTTTTTTAACCAGGTGAAACCTAATACTAGTGAGTGCTGAGAGGAATTGAATAAATGCAATTGTAATATTTCTGAATGATTCTGAATTATTACCTAAACGGGCTTGGTCTGATCTGTGAATTGACACATTAGTCTGCCGTCTAATGCGCTGGCATTGATGGGGTGGACCAAAGGAATAGTCTTAAGATTAAGTAGTTTGGCCAGCTTCCAATCTATGAGACTCGTCGGCCCCTGAGTCAATCAGTGCCCCTAGTGTGTGTTCTTGGTTGTCAACTATGAGTGTTATCTGAGTAGGTGTGCGTGGAGGGTATTTCGAGGGGAATTTGCTCACCAGCGCCCCCCTCATAGCCGGTGAGCTGGTCCTTTTCCCCGACATGCGGCATGCTGGTGACCCGGACGTCCACAGTAGAAACAGCTTCCCTCCTGTAGCGCTGTCTTCCCTCTGGGGAAATCCTGGTTCTTCCCAGCTGCACGGGTTCCTCCTGTGCCGGTGGAGGCGCTGTTCCTGGAGTTGCAGAAACCGGCGGAATCCATGTCCAGGAAAACGCCCCTGGTGGCTCGGAGGTCTAGGTGTGGCTCGACGTCTCTCTCTCTCCCTCTCTCTGAGGCGATTATCCACTCAAGTAGCCATGGAAATGTATGTTTCCAAGTCTTGAGGCAATTCCAACAGAGCCAGGCAATCCTTTATGGGATCTGACAGGCCGTTCATAAACGCATCTATCAATGCGGGGGTGTTCCAGCCACTGTCAGAGGCTGCGGTCCGGAATTTTATGAGGTAGGAGTGCTGTCCGGGTGGCCTCCCTGGAGGTTGAAGTCTGATCAAACACCCGGCTCATTGTGTCATGAAAAGCGGAATACGACCTGCATATGGGAGAGTCTCGAGCCCATTCAGCTGTGGCCCATGCTGCGGCTCTGCCGGTGAGGTGGGAGACCAGGAAGGCGATCTTGGCCTCCTTGGAAACAAACGCCGCTGGATTGTGTTTGAAATGAAGATCACACTGGACCAGGAACGTTCTGCAGTTTCCAGACTCCCCGGAACACCTCTCGGTGATGCCAAACTAACTGGAACAAATGCTGAGCGAACCTTGGCCTGGCCGGCTGCAGGATCGATGGGAGGTGGCGCCGTCGGCACATCTGGAGTCTCTAGACGGGTGAGGATTTGTTGAAGCTGTGTCACCAGCTGATTGACCTGTGCTGTTCCGGAGAGACAGGACTATTTAAACATGAGGTGAGTGGGAACAGGTGGAAACAATCAGGGGCGGGGCAGACACTGATGAAGGCGGGGAAAACACACAAGGGGAGGAAGAAACAGGGCCTGAAATGAAAGAAGTAAATACAAAATAAAACAGGAAATGACAGACAAAATACATAAACATAACTAACACATTTGACGAGACACAACACCTATCTGATTTACCGCATGACAAATCAAGCCTAAAGTTATAATGAAAGAAACATTCTTTACTGTGGATAATCTAACTTTCCATTACGACTGCAGGGTCCCACAAAAATCTACACCCGATACACATCTCCACAATCAGTCATTCAGAGCTTTTGTTCTTCAAGGTATGCCAATTCTCCAATACTGAGAACACAACGGAACATGTATATAATGTTTAATAGAATTGAAAGAAAGCAGCGGGAAAACACAGGTGTTTTCACTCAACATTAATAAATCCTAATGACATTAAAGGTAAAATCCACTTGTTCATGTCTTTTATACATACATGTAAACATGTGTCCCCTCTGTGTAAAGAGATTCTGAAAGTTTCAGGAAAAAAGATTAGCTCACTTTTTGTCCTGATCAATTTATATAAAAACCTGTCTGAAATGAGCTGATCAGATTTTGGCCACTTTATGATGTCATAAAGATTTGTTGGCTTGTGCATCCATTAGCCAATAACCAACCAAGGTAACCCTCCCCCCCACCTTATCACCCGAATCTCCTCCTAGAGCACCATTAGGCGCTTTCACACCGTNTTTTGGCCACTTTATGATGTCATAAAGATTTGTTGGCTTGTGCATCCATTAGCCAATAACCAACCAAGGTAACCCCCCCCCCACCTTATCACCTGAATTTCCTCCTAGACCACCATTGTGTTCTTCATAGCCAAATATCTCTCAGAGGGGCGTGGGGAGTGGCTCCTTATTTTCATCTATTCTAGAGTAACAGACAGAGAATCAGCACTTTTGAAACAGGGCTTAAACAGAGGGGTTTATGGGATGCTACAATGATCTGTTTGTGTTTCGAGCAAAACACTTCAGAGACATGTTTGTATATATATGAGACCTATAATATAATGATTTAAAACAGTATAATAGGGGACCTTTAAAGAAGGTATTGAACTGTATTTACTGTTATGCAGCACCTATCCTACTTTATGATGTCAATCATCTTTAAATAGCCATGGAGGAACAGTGTATTTCAAAAAAGTGAATTAGACAGCTGGCAGCTTTTATCTGTGAACTTTGACGTGAGTCTTTGGGAGAGCCTAAAATTAGCAACAGAACTTATTGGTCCTCAAGTTTTCCTGCTCTTACTGAACAAATAAACAAGGTACAGTCTTCACAATGTGGTGGAATACAGGTAAGTGGACCAGATCATTCTTTGTAATTTTATATTTGAAAGTCAAGATAAAGAAAGTTCAGGGAAGATGAAGTATTTGAAACTATATATACAAACTATAAAAGGTTGTTTTGTTTTAGTTAGAAGCACCCATTAATTTTAAGTTAAAACGGTGACTTATTTAATAATCATCAGTTGCTGAATTTAAATATGTATTTTGAAATGTATCTGCACATTTTCAGGACATGAAAGAGTTGATTGAAATAATTAACTGTTGATACGTTTATTACTTTTATTATAATATCCTGCGTCTTTCTTTTCGTCGTCTCTTTGATTGTGGTTAAATATTCCTCAAAGCAACATACTGTATGTTTCTCAAAAGATGCAAACATGAGCCCCACTGAAAATGTTTAATAATGCAATATCTTCAGTTATATCCGAACTGTAGAGTATTTTTTGTATTTAGAGAAGTGAAGAGAATGGCTTTGAAAGCTTTTTGAATGAAAAAGGTACTTTGGCTCTTCTCCCAATGTGCTTCGCCAAGAGTTAGATTGACAGACAGTTCATCAAATCACTTTTTTTGTATCAGGGACTGAGGATGTCCAACATTTAAACCTTATGCGATTAATGCTGTCATTAGCACACAACATGTAAATGTTCTAGCATCAAGCTAGCACCACACACAACGGCTCTATGCAGAACTATGAAAATCCTGTCGAGACAACATCAGCTTGTATGATGTCATTTCACTGTGACCACTGGGAATGTGATTTTACCAAAATATGTGAGATTGTTTTCTACCTAATGAACAACACAGATATATCCACAATCAGTATGGAAATTGATGTAGACGCAATCCTTGCATACTTAAACATGACCAGTATTCACACATACAAATGCATCCCTAAGCCCTTATTTACAGGAAACTATTCCAGAAAAGCTTTAAAAAGAATGCATTTATAATATTTAAAAAGAATGCATTTATAATACATTACCAAAATGTAGTATACATATATCCACCATTTATGTTCTCAGTTGTTTGGAGTAAAGCAACCAAACAAAAAAACAAGCTCTATGATGCTTGGTGCTCAAACAAAGTCAAAGTTAAAATAAATTGTTTAATTGATTTTGGGAAAAAGGGACCAGGTAATATCATTTCCTGATATTTCCATTTGGAATGAGTTTTTTATTGCAGTCACCACATGTCACATTTTAAGGTTTGAAACGACTGAATACTGTATGGTTTGAAGGTTACACTGGCTTTCTTTTTAAGGAAAGTGAAGAGGATTGTATTATCAATTATTAAACTGAGTAGAACACTATTTGGTGAATTTACATTTAGTGAGTCTTGGAGCAATAACCCAACACATATCTATACTGTGCCACATCTATTACTCAAATTCATGTGCAGTTCCCACTTCCCAGGCAATCAGTATTCAGCGCCATACGATGACATTGTAACCTTTGCTGTCTTAATATTAAACGCAATCAGTGCATCCAAAATATATCACATAGCAGCACAAAGAGCGCTACTACAGTTTGTGTGATTAACACTAATGAGGATGAGAGTGCTCTGAACACACTTGGAGCTTTGGACTCCTCTGACTGGTTACCATCGTAATTGCAAGATTAAAGCTGATGTCACGTTATGCACAGGGACTCACTGTCTGCCACCAATGTGTGTTCTCTCTCTCTCTCTCTCTCTCTCTCTCTCTCTCCCTCTCTCTCTCATCCAAGCTCCACCTAGGGACGCTCTGATAGGCATTATCAATAGTTGCGCTGCTGTCTGCTTGATACTGGCAGGTTGACTTTAAACAGACAAATACCCTTTCCTAGTTCTGAGAGATTTTACTTTATAATGGCATATCTGTCCTGCTCTGTTCCCTGATGACCAACTTTCTCCCCCTTCATCCATGTTCCTTCCTTGGCTCTTTCCTCAGGGACAAGCAAGCCAAGACTTAACGGAGCTTATCCTAAAGCTGTTTTTTGCCGGTGTTTCTTTTTATCTTTGTTGGAATAACTTTTCAAAAGGAAAACAAGAGACAGCGTGAGTAATTGAAAGAAGTTGCTGCAAAATTCGATTTCAAGGCCACAGAAAATAAAAAACTGCACTGGTAGTATTGGTTAAGAAGACCATTACCCCTTTGCTGAGTAAACAGCAGTCAGAACATCAACACTATTTCAGAGGGCTGAAGGAACACATAAACCATGCTGGGACTGGGAGGTATTAGCAAAAGGTTTTTATCGTGGTTATTGAATAACCCGTTAAATCTAAGTCTGCAGGCGTACAGGAGGAGGTTGTGAGTGGTCATTTTAGAAACGAGTCCCCTAAGACCTTCTCAAAGTAGGTCACAAAATTATTCAGGAGAAACACAAATGCCTTTGAGGGATTCAAAGCAGATTAGGTTTTCGAATTTGAGTTTCTAACCTTTATTTAACAAGCTAGAAACTATTTTCATAAAATATTTTTTAAAATGGTGATTAGCCCGAAAGGCAGCAGAGTCATATGCACTCAAACATCAATCAAACATTTAAGGATTTTGAGATTGATGGATGAGAAGGAGACCAAAGGGGCCATGGACTTTCTCTCCATTCCACTTTCCACTTAAAACTTCATGTGCTTAGATTTAAGGCTTCAAAGCAAAGGAAAAGTTTGGAAAATATACTTGTTTGCTGACAAATCCTCACTCATTTTATAAGATCAATATCAATTTCTTATCACTGCAACCATTCACGGCTGAGACTGATCCAGGACGTGCCTAGCCTATATTAGCTAACTGGGTTTTTCAAGCGATTTGTCAAACTGTCACCTAAAAAGCTTCATAAGAATGAGCTTCAGTGACCGACCTGCCAACAAAAGGAGGGTTGAGATGTTGTGATTAGCTGTGGTTCTTTACAGTGAAACTGCACCTCAAACTAAAATGTATTGTGTTCTAATATTTTTTGTGATGTTTGCGCTACAGTGGAATAAACATGTTAAAGACCTACTGGCTGTTAATTTATATAATCCCTTTTATTATCTGAATGTTAACATTATCTTTGTAAGGCTTCAACTTTGACTTTGAATAATAGTGGTTGAAGAAATACTTGGTTATTTTACTTAGGTTAAAGTAATAATATCACAGTATAAAATACTCTGTTATAAGCAAGAGTCTACATATACTTAAAGTACTAAAACTAAAAGTACTCACAAAGCAGAATGGTCCTTTATGGAATTATACATATTGCATCACATGATTTTAATTATTGATCCATCTTTGACACTTGGACATGGTAAAGGTGGAGCCAACTTTAATGGTGTTTTATACTGCCAGCTATCTTAATCTACAATAGTACTTGATTATTTATCAGACAATTTAATTGCTGTATTAATAATTTAACTTGCAAATACCTAGCTTCTCTTGTTGGAAAAATGCAATGAGTGAAAATCACAAAATTGACTTCTAAATATTAGTAAAAGTATGAAGTAGCATAAATTAAAAATACTCAAGCAAAGTATCTTAACAATGACCTTAAGTAAAGCACTTGAGTTTACTTAGTTACCGTCAGCCAGTGTTAGTAAGTGTTGGAAAAATACTGAATGTACTCTTCCAATATCAGAGTAGCACATGATAACAAAGGCCCTACGTAGCTGTATACGTAACCGGATGTATGATTACCAAGAAGAGCATCAGGATACACTGTTTTAGGCATAATAGCTATGTATGTACACTGTTCTGATAAGTATTTTGTCCCATGCAGCTCTTTATGTGATAACTACTTCCATTCTTGCAAGGATAATAAATACATGTATCCTGATATTGAAGATCAAGCCGGTGACGAGTGATATTTTATTAACCGTAAGGATGAGTACACACACAGCCATTTGAAACTCTTCGAGTACATTGTCTTACTGCATTCATCCGTGGAGACCTGTGCACATCCATCCTGTGGAAGCTTGGGGAACAACCTGTAAAAAAAAAAACCCTAAGAAGCTGCTTTCTTTATAGGAGACCTGATTCCAGCTTGAACATTGAGACATGAAGCGGTTCCCACACCTCGGCCTTTAAATCACTAATCTTCTTCAGACAGATGGTGGGAGTGTGTGAGGTCTAGTCTGTGAATCTGCGTATGTGTGTATAGGAGCAGTGGGATGTATGTAGAGGAGGATGGTTTACAAAAGGCTTACCTAGAAGAGGGGGGCTTAACCATTGATTGCTCTTCATCTAATTTACTTAATTTCAGACTTTCGTTGAGCACTTAAGTCAAATCAATGAAAACGAGCTTGAGATGGAAATGGCTCTGTGCTTACAAGGGAATCATTTCATAATAGTTAATCTAAACCCACATTCTAAAAAGAAAGTCATCCCATTGGCCAAAACAATTAGAAAAGTCAGTGATAAAACTGTAGAAAAATTAATTTGAGGCACATGATTAGAACATTTAGAGATGCCAGATATATACCTCAGCATCAATAAAGTGTCTTAATCATTTTCATTTTATTGTGCACGATTTAAGCTATGATTTAAATGATTGTTGTACAGTCTGGGAGAACAGCATCCCCTGTATCCTGTAAAATGCATCTCATGCTGGCAGTCAGATGAAAAAAATCAGGCAAATGTTTTGATTAAGATTTAAAATGATCATTATCCAGCTTTTATGTTCCGCAAAATGCTGTATAATTCTGCCATAAGAGCACACTGGTCATTATAGTTTTTTAAATAAACAACATCTTGTTGTGATGAGCTCATTTTACAAACTTCTTCTGTTCTGAAATTAAATGGAAAGGGAGAGAAAACAAACATTCTGACTATCCCTTAACATAAAGAACGTGTTGAAAGCTAACTTAAAAAGTTCAGCCTTAAAATAGATTTTTGTAAGCTGATGTTTCATCTGTGTCTTGTTTAATGTCCCGATTTAGCAAATGGTACAGGAATCACTGAGACAAGCGGTAAAGAAACAGTGTAGAGAGAGGTCATGATTTGTCTTTATATCATATATCGATCGAGCAGCGCAACAGCAGATGTTGGCGTGAGTGTATTTGTGAGACTGCCAAGGCACACAGNAAGTGGAAAATAATATTTACAAATGTGTACAATGATTTGTATGTAATTTTGACTACTCAAGACACCTGACTTATACATCTTCAAAGGAAGACTGTGTTCATTCTGCAATTACATGGGATTAAAGCAAAATGTAGTTTTACTTGTATAATACTTCAATTTGATATAAAAGACAGTTTGTTTTCATCTGTTTTCAAATAAACAAAGTATTGGCTTTCAGAATATTAAACTTGTTTTGGCAAATTCAGATGATAAATAAATCCCCCAGACCAGTAATACAAACGAAAATGTGTCTTCGGGTCAATGTGACTGATTTCGATAGAGCAAGTCACATTTGGTTTAGGCACGAAACATACTACCAGTAGAAATACATTGCTTTCAAAATCGCTGTGTCGAATCAATAGATTATATTTCGTGACTATAACACGAAATGCCGTGAGTGCTTCATCCTCTGAACACCACACGATGGCGACTGTAACGCACATAACA
>NW_011353632.1:154552-168628 GCF_000735185.1 Notothenia coriiceps | reverse complement strand
CTTGTGTAAAAGAAGGAAACTTCTAAAAACATAATTCACATCCACAGAACTCATCAGTTTATATGTATGTTTTAGTAACATAGTGATAAAACATTTATATATAAAAAGTGAACAAATGGTAAACACTCAGAATAAAACATATCGTCGACGAGACGCCACAATAAAACACCGATGTTAAAGTACGATTATGAAATGATGATCCTCCCACCTCTAATATATCATTGAAGAGAGTCTAAAAGAAATCAATGAAATCATTTATCATCTTCATGGTCCTCCTACATCCTTACGAGACAATGTCATTTCCAGGACGTAAGGTTTACAGGACTTCATTTTCATCTTTTCTATAAGGTAGTTTTATATCACTTTCATCGCCTGTCCATTTTCATTAGTAACACGTCTAACCAGGTAAAAGTCTTATTATATATACTATACAAAATATTACTAACTAGTCCTTTCTACAATGAGTTTCGAGCATTTCCACGTCGATCAAACTTAACTGAACATATGACGTCCCATCGAACACCTAAATGAGGTCCACCTTGGATTTCAGACTAAATATATGTGAACAATATAAAGGTGTAGTAAGTAGGTGTAGAATATTTCAATAATATACCTATAAAGGGAAGAGATACATGGGATTAAAGCAAAATGTAGTTTTACTTTTATAATACTTCAATTTGATATAAAAGACAGTTTGTTTTCATCTGTTTTCAAATAAACAAAGTATTGGCTTTCAGAATATTAAACTTTTTTCGGCAAATTCAGATGATAAATACAACTTTGAAGCTTGTAACGGCATAATTACAAGCAGAGAACGGACTAATGTAACATCACAGCAAGCATAACAACAGCCAGTGTTTCTTGTAAGTGTTTCCCCGGTACACAAACGCAAAAATACACAAACACACTCGCGAGCTTCCCCCAGACCAGTAATACAAACTAAAATGTGTCTTCGGTCAATGTGACTGATTTCCATAGAGCAAGTCACATTTGGTTTACGCACGAAACATACTACCAGTAGAAATACAATAGAGTGTCGAATCAATAGATTATATTTCGTGACTATAACACGAAATGCCGTGAGTGCTTCATCCTCTGAACACCACACGATGGCGGACTGTAACGCACATAACATATGTACGCTCCTCTGAAATGATTGTCCCCTTCAATTATTATTATCCCTCAATCGAGTTCGCTATTCAGCTCGCTAACGTTAGCTGAAACAAACGTAACATGCAACGTTAGCCTAATCTAAAATGCTCTAATACGGCGTACCTTTCATGTGGCTCATCAGCGCAGACTCTCGCATCGTTATTTTTGCAAACTTTGCAGGAGGCTACTCGTGGGCTTGACCGTCGTCTTAGCCATGGCTTGTATTTGTCTTCTGCTAGCCAACGCTCGTTGTAACTGCAACCTCCTGGCATACTGTCATCTAGCACTCATCAGAATGCCCAGGTCACACGTAACAAAAACACTTGCAGGTCACGCGCATAGTGTGGGAAGGCTGGAGCAGAGCTGTTTTATTTAAAAGCAAAGCAATTACGCGCGCTCCGAGTTCTTTATTTTCTTTTAATCTAAAAAGCGAAGTAAAGCATTTACAATTTCAAGCACTTTATCCCCAATTCAAGCACCATTCCCAAAATTCAAGCACTTTTCAAACCTTGAAAACACCTCGTACAATTTCAAGCATTTTCAAGGATTTCCAGCACTCGTACGAACCCTGATAAATGCTGTTTTTCTATTGACCTAATATGCAATTTTAATGTAACAGGTCCCTCAGGACCCAGGTTCTCCGACTCAAGGTTTTCAGGGGAGTTTCCTCCTCAGCGAGGACTTCTCTCTGACTATCCAGGGGCAGAGTATGGGGAGCCCGGCTTTGGAGGCTTCGATTACCCGACCAGACAAGAGTCCCTCGGCTCGGGCATGGATCAAAGACCTTACCCAGATGGTATGGGTCATCGCCCAGCTGGGATCAGAGACAGTTTTGGATCAGGTGGTGGAAAAGGTGGCTATGGAAGGGGTGGATTGCTGGAGGACCCGGTCAGTATGTATCCTGATGAGTACCATGGCAACCAAATGCGGAGGAGCCAGATGAACAGACCAATGGACAAGGCACTGGAGAGACCAGGCTTGATGGGGGCTGCTCCAGAAACTGGCAACCTTCCTAATACACTCCTCACTTACCTGGTACGAGTTACATTTCTCACAGCAGGTTCCTCCATAACTTAACTGTCCATTTATTTTGTAAAATTACTCGTGTTTGTATTAAAGGTCCCATGTCATGCTTTTCCGGTTATTACCCGTCCCCTTGTGTGTTATGTAGCGCTTTCTGCATGTAAACGGTCTGCAGAGTCACAAACCCTCAAAGTACACCCTGTAGCGAGTAAAACTAACACAGAAAAGACCTGCCTATGCTGCCCCAGAACGCCTCGTTGGAGATTTTTTTTTTTTTCATTGTTTTCTTCCCGAGTATGGTGACGTAACCATGCCCAGGTCCAAATGGACCAATCCGTGGAGCTCCACACACACACACCTTTTCTCAGCTGCGACTCTGGATTTCTCAGCCTGAGACAGCGATACACCGCGAAACTCAGGCTGAGTTCAGGTGAGTTTCGTGCTGTCTTGCAGACCCCACGCAGCAACCAGGAAGCGACCCCAGTAATCCAGCTCACACTGTCTGCAGCAGCAAGCCCCGCAACGTCCCGCCAACACGGCACCTAGACCCCACGCAGCATTCTCATGTTTGTCATTACTGGTGTCATTAGCCGCGTTCACACCGGAGTACTTTTCCCACTTTAGTTCCGATATAGTTCCGAAATGTCGCGTTCACACCAAAAAGAGCCGGAACTAAAATTAGTTCATGAGAACCTTTTTACCCCCTTTTCCATAGAGCAGGGACTCTCATGCGGCTCTCTTGTGAGAAAAGAGCTATATTTCTGATTGGCTGGGCGGATTGCAAACCACGCCCCGTAAAACTCAAAAAAAGTGTTGTGAAGCCACCATTTTATTATCCTCGCATTAGCATAATTAGCATTAGCCCAGCGCAGAAACGCAGAGGGACTAATTTATGGCAACACAAAATAAAACATGGGAGCGGTGGAGATGAGGAGGTGTTCTGGCGATTTACTCGGAAAGCTTCAGTAGAAGCTGCTGGGGTCCCAGCAGCTTCTACTGAAGCTAGTCCAACTCCGGGGACTTCCGGCCGGGAATTTTGGGCGGCAGTATACGCCGTGAAGTTGTTTGCGGGCTGCCAGTATGATCAGTAGAAATGGCCATGACATGGGACCTTTTTAAAAAAAAAAAATGTTTATTAACTCCTTAAATTATATTTGAAGGATACTTTCCGGATAGAGAATGAGAGTGACGCACAGCTGGTGCTGAAGGTGACACAGAAACTGACAGATGTACTGATGGACTACAGACTGAGGAGCGTATCGTCGGTATGGAGCTTGTTTTCTCTATGACCCGTTTCTGTTCTTGTATTTATTTAGTAAAAACAAATGTAAGAAAGACATTTGATCTGATTTGTATGAGCCCATATTTCTCAGTATTATCTGTATTACTATTACATCTGTATTTAGAAACCTGTGCATGTAAATAATTGGTCTACATCTCAATGTATAATCATTTCAATTGTTTATATTTCATTTTCTGGTTCTTACTCTTTAACTTATTAACTGTTTGTATGCACCATGTATACACCAAGGCAAATTCCTTGTATGTGTAAAACTACTTGACAAAACCCGTTTCTGAGTCTGATCTTTTCCTAAATGTTTGTCTTCATTTCCTCCTCAGGGTTCTAGTCTGAACAGCTTCTCCATGAGCTCCACAGGCTTCTCCTCTGAAACCCCCAAATTGATGGGCAGTAGCGATCCATTCTCAGGTATGTAACCAAGTCTCCTCTGAGCCTTTCCATTTGAAGTGAACTGAAATTTAGAAGTTTATCGGTTGGTCATTTGTTGACCTTCTATGTATCACATATTCCTGTTGCTTTCCCAATGTTGTTCTATATTGTGCCATTTTAACGTGTTTCTGTCTCTCTGCAGGTCCATCCAGGTACTCTACGGGACCCAAGTATTACAAATGAAAATCACAAGCATCAATTATGACCGGGCAAAATTTGAAAATGTCGATTTCATAATTTCTTTTTTTACACTGATGCTTTTAGGCATATTTTTTGTTGCTACTTAGTGGTCTTCCTTTTTTAATGTTTGTATCTATTTTAGAATATGTGAAGATGAAAAACTTGGGAAGTAAAACAAACATGTGTTCACCAGTTTAACTCAACATAAGTGTATGCCTATTCTTTATTTTCCAAGGCCCTGTTCTATTAAAATGAATGACATTACAGGTGTTTGTTTCGTTCCAACTTTTTTCACAACACAATCTTCAGGGTGTTCAGATATCTGGGATTCAAATCCGACCTATTGTCCTTAGCCTCATGGCATCTCCTCTTTACTCCTTGATCCTGTCCCATCTTTTAAAATGATGCACAGATAATTGGTAGTGCTCAAATAGTCTGAATATAGTCCTACAAGTCTTCAACTGGTCTAGTTTCAGTGAAAATATCAAATGACTTCAAGCTTTCCTTAACTACATTAATAGTTTATTTCCTCCATGACAAGTTTGTTGAGTTTTTTTCCTTCCCATTATCATTTCAGCAGCATTAAAGCTGCGAGTAAATCCTTTTCTTAGATATATAGCCAGAAAAATATAACCGGAGAGCGCTTTCTGCATGTAAACGGTCTGCAGAGTCACAAACCCTCAAAGTACACCCTGTAGCGAGTAAAACTCTTAACACAGAAAAGACCTGTCTATGCTGCCCCAGAACGCCTCGTTGGAGATTTCTCTCCGAGTATGGTGACTTAACCATGCCCAGGTCCAAATGGACCAATCCGTGGAGCTCCTCACACACACACACTCAGCCTTATCTTTTCTCAGCTGCGGCTCCGGAGACAGCGATACACCGCGAAACTCAGGCTGAGTTTCATGCTGTCTCGCAGACCCCATGAAACTCAGGCTGAGTTTCATGCTGTCTCGCAGACCCCACGCAGCAACCAGGAAACGACCCCAGTAATCCAGCAAAAACAGTCCGCAGCAGCAAGCCCCGCAACGTCCTGCCAACACGGCACCCAGACCCCACGCAGCATTCTCATGTTTGTCATTTCTGGTGTCATTTTCTGGTTGCTGGTCTCATTGTAACACAATCACTGATGTTCCGCTGTAACGGTGGTGGACTCATCAGAAGAGAGCTGACCAATCAGAGCACAGTGGGCTCATAGGGAGGGGGGGCAGGAGCTCCAACAAGCCGTTTAGGACGGAGTGAATACACATACTATAAAGAGATGCTGTATGAGAAACCAATGTCATTTTGGAACATCAAAAAATGTAAATCTATTCTAGTCGACCTCAACAATGGAATTATGATCAGTAGAAATGGCCATGTCATGGGACGTTTAACTCCTTAAAGAGGAGTAAAAAAGAAAAGAAAAGGTTAAAACCCAGAATGAACAGTAAAAAAACATTTATTTTAGAATACATGGAATGTTCAGAGCTAATGATATTCTTAAACATTTGAAAAGTAAGAAACAACTCAACATGTTGCTGAAGTTAAGCAAAGTAACAGTTGAAACAAACTTAGTTATGGCCTTGAGCCACAATGTCTGCATTTGAGCGTTAATGTTTAACTGCTTCAAAGTTTTTTGCCAAGACGTCCTCCATTTGTTTCATGGTAATGCAAGTAAGAAGTAGTTTTGTCCCCTGGAATTCCAGGTCATGGAGCCTGTGAGCCAGTGAAGCAAGTTTTGGAGATTTAAACTGAACCAGAGCCTCACTCTCCCCATTGCTGTTATGCAGTAAAATGATATTATTCTTCTTGAGTCTGAATGTGCTGAAAAGTATTTGTATATGACTTTCTTGGACATCTGCAGGCAGGTTTCTGACGAAAAGGCAGGTCTGAGCTGCTGGGTCAGATTTATTGCTCGGCACAAGTGGATTCCGTTTCCCCTTGGGTCCAGTATTTGGACAAAGTTCAAGACTTCTGGGTAGGGTTTTGGCCATCATCTCTTTCATCCTCTTTTTAGTGATTGACGAGACCTCAATGGTATCCGAACCCACATGGCAGCCATTGAGATTCATTGCATAGTCATAATCCTCAGTGCACTCAAATATAAGGAAGGCTGTAGCTGATCTGTTGCCTTCCTTGTCAAGCAGATGTAATACATTTGTGTGTGCAATGTTCGGACATCCAAACAACTCTTTTATTTCAGTCTTGGTCATCCCTTTGTGTAGATTGTTTACCATGACGTTGTACTCCACAGCTGGCGATATGGTAGTGATGGAGTCACAGTCAGCTCTTGGCTTTTTTGCCAATTTTGATGGCAACTGGTTGATAAACTGCCTCCTGAGCTGCAGCGCAGACATGTTCTTTTTTCGGTGGTGTGCACTTTCCTTGAGAGGCTTTTGCTTGGTTTTTACTCTCTGCCCAACATTAACAGCAGCTTCACATTCCTGCAGTGCGCTGGTCCACATCTTCTCAGTTGCTGCACGCACCTCCACACAGATGGGGCCCAATGACTGCTGGTTGAAGTGAAGAGCATCAAACGCATCCTGTGTGTTTGCAAACTTCACGAGGCATGCGTGGCTTCGTCCCAACTCAACATTCACGATGGCTTCCTGTACTGTCAACCCTTGGAAAAACTGGCAGATGTCCTGTTTTTTAGTGGAGGCTGGCAGACCAAAGAGCCTGACGTAGCCTGGTGTCTTTTTTGGTGACATAATTTTATCAACCACTCTTGGAAAGTCAACCGTTTGCTCTGCCTCGGTTTTTTCACCTGGACAGGTTGACTGGAGACCTTGAATGATAGTATACATCCCAAGAAGAAAGGCAGCTTTGAAGTCTTGTGAGTCTGCATTTGAAGGTTGTAGATTTGAAGTATCTGGATGAAGAGGCTCTGGCAGAGTGTTGGCATCAAAAGGGATATCATTTGAAGGCAGCACATTAGCATCTGAAAATGGCTGATGTTTCTTCACAGGAGGCTGTGGGGGGGAGGGCTTCCTCCTCTTCAGCAAATATTTTAGTTTTTTCTCAAGCTCTGCCATGCTGCTTAGGTGTAGACTAACTTTAGAACCTTTTAGTAACCTTCCGGTGTACCGCAAAGCAAGCTGTGCATGTTTTTCTAAAGTAAATGCAATAAATGCTTCTTGCAGACTTCCTCCCACGATGTACACTCCTCCGTCAGGTATGTGAAAGCGTCTGAAGAACCTCCGTACATCTTTAGTGCCTGCCTTCACATCAAGACCTTGCAAGCGCAGGATTATCATTTTTTCACACCCAGTGAGATGGTGTCTGAAAAGTAAGACAACAATGGTGAAAACTAAAAAAATGCAAAAGCTAATTGTTGAGATTTCGGCAATGACGAAAACACGTGGTGTGTTGTTCGCACCGCTGAAAGGAAAATAAAGCCCGGGAATTGTAGAAAACTTTTCTGTCTCCGTGAAAAGCTCAACTACTCACCACAGCATGGACTGTAAATAGTTGTTTCTTCGCGGGCTTTGCTGTTGCATTCTCTCATGTTAGCCTCGACTAGTTGCTGAAACACTTCCTCTTCTCTTTATGTATCTATCCGACCGCCCCCGCTGTTGCTCAAGAATGCGGTTTATTCAGTCAATCTGGTTTTGGTCTGAGCCTGGTTTTGGTTTTCCCCTTTTTATACTTGTTGTATGTGACGCATTTCCGCCACCTACTGGACTGGAGTGAGGTCAGAACAGAACTTGATTTACACATTGATTAACTGTGTTAGGCACACAGGAAAACTAAAAAGGAAACGCCACACATTATCACATATCTTATATGCATTTCACCTGCACAAAAGTTTTTCTTCAGTCCAAAATTAATGTTTATTTCAGTTCAACTAAAATCATAACACCCAGCCAGCCCCATGGGTTGCTTTTCTCTGCAGAGCTCTTTTGTCCCTACCAGTGACAGTCGATGATCCACACGCACTGAGGAAAAATGTCATGTTTACACCTTATGATTCAGTCTCAACCTTTGAGATCATTAAGCTTAAACAACATTTAAAAAAACACAATACCACATACATAATAACAGACTTCAGAGGAAGTGAATAAGATGCAGCTGCAGAGCATGTCGTTTCCTGCCAAAACTCATACAACTCAATGTGTGGTGAACCAAAACATCTTTCCAGTCAACAGAGTTAAAAAAATGTCCTACTGCAAATAAAGGTTATTTAGCAACAACATTACATATTATGACTAACACAATCTGTATTGTTTTGTATCCATATTTTTTTCCACTTTTGCCTTAGCCTTAGTAAAGTGGTGCACATATTTCTCTTTCCTACGCCCTTGTCACGCTTCACATTTAGAAAAAGTCTATATTTTTTAATTAAATGTACCTATAAAGATACTGCACAGAAGGATGGTATCTCAGAAGAAAACATGCTTTATTGGATTCATTAAGACTGCATGAAGGTTGTAGATTTGAAGTATGTGAGACTTGCTGTGATAAGGCAGTTTTGCATCTGGAGATTGTCTGGAGATAGTTTCTTCACTGTAAGTTTAAGGTCAACAGTTAGACCATTTGAGAGACTTTTCAGTGTATCGCATGGCAATCATGACACTTCTATCAAAGATGAATGCAATTCAAATTTTAAATGAGTTTCATTGTGTCTTAACAAGGCCTTCGAGGTTAAAACACACATCCCACAGTACATAGTTACTAGCCTTTTTAAATAATTATAAAGCATCTGCTAACAATTAATAGTTAGTCATAGACTGGCAGAATAAGTATTATTTGTCTTGAGTATAATATAAATTGATTATATTTTACGTGGCAGCTGGTTAAAATGGAGCTAATTTTAATGTCTTTATTTACTGCTAGGTAGCTTAATCCATGACAATATATCATAATTTATCAGTGGATTTTTTATGAGGTTCTAGTAACATAAACCTGCAGTAACTAGTTGTGGAGGAAAAGTGTGCAGTACAATATTGAGATATAGGTTAAAAGCACAACGTACAAGTACATTCAGACACTGCATTGAATAGGGCCTTTTTAAATGTGTTTATTCAAATAGAAACCCACAGATAACTTGTATTTGTATTGTATTGCTTCAAATGTATTCATATTATTATTATTATTTACAGATTAAATTCAGTAGGTAAAACGTGACGCACACGTGAACTGGTCACGACGTCATCACGCATGCTGAATAGGATTGTGGGTAAAAAAAAAACAAAGAAGGTCCGTTGTTTACCATGGCGACGGGGACGCTACCGTCTGTTGTTAGCAGATACAAAGTGCCTATTATAACATTATTTCTGTCTGTATACATAGATATTTTTGATTGCCAGCAGTTTGTCATTACTTTCAAGTCTCCTTCAGACTGTAGTGGGGACACATTTTTCGATATCTCAAGTCTCTCGTGTGTGAGCTGCGGTTCAAATCAGCTCCGGAGCACAACAGGTAGGTTACCACCACACAACAACTCATGTAGCATACTGACAATATATATGCCAATAAAAACGTGTGGTTTATCAAAAATAATTAACTCGAAAATGACTCGAACAGCCATCCACGACCCAACAAATCCACAATGAACTGGGTAACAGTTAGCTAGTAAAAGGCTAGTTAGCTTAGATAAAAGTATTGATGGGGAAATCCACCTACAAACAGGATGCACAGTTTGACGTTTGAATTAATGCCTCTGTGCCGAAATGCTTTATTTAAGGAGATATACGATAACATTGTTTCTGACTGATCTAAAGTCTTGTCATCTATTATGGACATACTTCACAGTAGTTTAGATCACACAAAAAAATCAAATGTGTGGTAGGCCTACTGTTAATATTTTCCATAATCTAATGATTACTCTATATGTGTGTAGGTCCTTTTTTCTATTTAACTAGTTCATCAAAAGGTAAAACTCCATAATGATTATAAGTCATGATTTATAGCAAGTATTTCCTCGAATTGAGGCATGAGCCCATTACCTTAAATATCACAATAACTAATATCTAAAAACGTACCCCTCTTCAATCCCTGTTTCCTCTAATCAGCATAAATTCTCTCCTTTTGTTTGCAGGACTGAGCTGCATTTGCAAAACTGGTTACCAAACTCTCATAACCGACAAGACATCCATCACATGTCAGCAATGTCCCACTGACAAACCTGTACGTACAATTCCCCTGGCAATCGCTGTTAATCTCACATTATACTTTCGATAATGCATCTCACTTTCACTTCACAATTGCAATCCCATTGGTAATATTGCTTTGTTGACAAGTTGTCTCTCATTATAGGCAGTAATTACAGATGGGTTTGGGTGTGTCCGCTGTCCCGGCAGTCTCAGTGATGAGGGGAAGTGCCAGTGCCCACCAGGCAATATCCTGGGTGAGTCACCATAGACACTACCAGTCATGAATAGCAAACATGCTTCTCAAAGTCTTAAATGTTAAAAGTGCGTGCTATAATTTTAGCAGCATTTTGTGTAAAAAAAAAGGCTGAATATGGGCTGTTGTTTTTCAGTGGAGAGAGATACCAATGGAAACCTTCTGGATGAGGCCAGGTGTGAAATATGTAATGGAAATACCCCTGGTTTGACTGTGCCAAACTACAGTGGAGACAAGTATGTACAGCACCAATACCTCACAACCGAAACACTGGTATATTCAGTTTCATACATATTCACACTCAAGAAGTCGTCCAAGGCATCTGAGTTAGTCAGTGCAAATCCATGTATTGTACTGTCCTGTAGACTGATTACATTTCATGCATTAAAGCATGTTCAGTTACAATAGTCCAATAGTCTAATTTAAGAGGCGAGCACTGCTACAATTTGAGTTTAAAAGGTTGGACGTGGGATTTATCATTGATTTTAAAATGTAGAATACAGAAAAGTGTTATTATGTTAGATACTTTCTTTTAATGAAAACGGAACAATCCCCTTTTGAGGGATATTGATTCTAGTCTGTGTGTCACCCTTGCACAGCAGACCTACAGTCTTGCTGTATCTTCCCTTTCTTTATCCCTCTGTGGCCCTCATAAGCACTAACCCTTAAAACCTCATAATTATTACAATGCCAGATAAAACTCTTTCACACAAGTGGTTTGTTCTGATAAATGGCGTATGAGTGTTAACTGCGTGTCTCTAGCATCCCTAGTGTGATAAGAAAAGATTGATAGTACAGTATGTAAGGTTTTTATACTTTGTTTTTCAGGTGTGAGAGATGTCAGGATTCCTTCATTAACTCCTCCTGTGTGTGTAACCCTCCTAATGTCCTGGTGAGCCCTGCTGACCCTTTTTCCTCACACCCTCCTCCAGACTCATCATACATATTCTGAACAATCTGTGTTGTTGTATTAGCTGTAAAATGTCTCTACTGTAGGCTATTTTTATTATACGTACAGCACTTTGGCTCGACCAAAAATCATTTATAAATGTGCTATATAAATAAAACTTGATTTGATACACACACCATTCAGTATCAGACTCATTCATTAATGCATCTTCACTGGTTGGTATGTGATTTGCAGGCAGGAGGTCTATGTATCCCTTCAGGCAGCCTCTCCACTAATGTGAATCCCAGTGTTAACTATGCTCAGCTGGTGAGTCTTCCCTTTCCTCTCTCACTTGCTCACTCAATTTTGTTTATATTGATGCAATCTGATTGGTGTTTTCCGCTTTTTTTCCCCTTGCAGAAGTTCAGTGTCCAGTCTGCCTGGTTTGTCAAAAACCTGTACTCCTCGTCAGCAGCCTGCCTTGTAATTTCTAACTCTTTATTTTACTGATCCAACATTATGTTCGGACAGCAAGAATATTCTACCATTTACAATGTGGAGTTGTAACTTAATTGTTGCAATTGTGATAGCTGTTGGTATTTATGACAATTCATAGCCTTTCAAATAAAAAAATGCAAATTCATGCGAAAATGCATCTCATAAATGTCCACATGTAAATAGAAGGATACAGAAAGGGTTGTCTTTTGTTAAAACAGCTTTTAGAACACATTTTCTGTGCTGTCAGATTGTATCTCATACAGATCTTTTACTTTTATGAGAAGAGGATTTTCTTAACTTTCTGTGTATATTCCAGCTGTTTCATAAACAGTTTTGTATTGTTACAGGTATTCTCCAACTTGACGGCATGTCAGGCTCTTGGGAACATGTGTGTGATGAACATGCATTCCTTCAGCAGCGTCTCCACCGACGCCTGCGGCCTCTTTAACACCATCTTCAGATCTCGGGCTGCTTTAAGCTCAACTCAAGACATCTCTTACTGGTAACCAACACTATCATGGCACACAGTATGTGTATATGTTGTGCCATCTATACAAGTTATGGATTAAATAGCATGATTTCTAACCATATACTGTAATTATTTTGCATTTTGGTTACTTCGTCTCTAGGAGAGTTAATCTGCCGTGGCTTTACTACGGGGACGAACCTGGGCTGGCAGGTCGAGTGCTTCAGACCGATCCTGTTCCCATTAAGTTCAGTTTCAGAGGAAGAAACAAGGTCAGTGATGAACTTGAATCATTCTCCAGTTATCACAATGAAATCAACGTTTAAAGATTCTACAAATTCAGCATTAAACCGTTTTGTTTATCTGACACATTCTGTTTGTCCGACAGAACACGGACATTAGGCTGCTTGCTGCTGTGTATAATGTCAGAGGAGAGTTCCTCAGATGGGAACAAGTAGGAGCAGGTAATCTCCAGGTAAGATGGAAAATGACTTATTAAAAGGATTTTACACCTGAAAACAAAAAACAAGTGTTACATATTTTAATATATGATTAGAACTGCCTAGTTTTACAACATTGGCCCAATAATGAAACCGAAAGTCATTCTTCTCAAAAGACTGACTTCAAGAGATTGCACAGTTGAGATTTCCCTCAATATAGAAGAGTTGACCAGAAACTGAATTACAAAAGCCCTTTGTTATTGTTGACTCCATGCTTGTTTGTTAAGCATATTCATTTAGGTGTATCTGGTAAATACTTTGTTACCCAGTTTCCCCAGCCATGTTGGTTACACATGTTCATACATTTCCTTAAGTATCAATCATGACAGCTTGAACATATACATTTTGGATCGAAAACATTTTGAAATGTGTTAAGTGCTTCATACATAGTATATAGATAATTACACCTTTCCACCTTTGTTCTTCTTTCAGCTTTGTCCAGGAACAACTTCCAGACAGTCTGCAGCCTTCAGCTTTGGCACTGCTTACCAAGAGAGTGTGAGTATCTGTTCTTTCAATTGATCTCAGGGACACTGCACAAACTATCTTGCGATGCCCAGTTGTAATATAATATAATGTGTGTGTGTGTGTGTGTGTGTGTATAGTGTGATCTCTCAGTAGCACACTTGTTGGACGCCCACCCGGAGCCGTTGTTCTATGATGTGTTTTTGGATCTTGGTGGAGGCGAGAACAGAAAACTTCTCCCCCTGCCTACACTGGTCTATAACCAGCAATACAATGGGCGCCTAATCAACGAAGGTGGGATTCTATTCTGTTTGAAGTGTGTGTGTGTGTGTGTGTGTGTGTGTGTGTGTGTGTGTGTGTGTGTGTGTGTGTGTGTGTGTGTGTGTGCGCGCGCATTGCTTTAATACATTTGCCATTTTGCAGAGAGCATGAAGAATTGGTACCTGTCTCGACGCGTGTTTGTTGTCGATACGCTGAGTGGAAGAGAGAAGAGCACCAGTTCCCTGCCCAAAGTCATCCGTGTAGTCAGCAGTGTCAAAATAAGGTTGGCTGCCAATACTTCAGCTTCATATAAAAGAAAAATAGTCAAAGCTTTTATTTGTAACTGTTTGAGAAGTGGTTTTTAATCAACCGTGTGTTTGGTAGGTTCCAGCTGGTTCCCCGAACCCAGGACGGACAGGTTTTCCCCCCTCTGATGACTGTGACCTACAGAGATGTTCCAATCACAGATATCAATACACAAACTGTGACTGTGAGTCAACACACACAAACTATAGCTGCTGTTTTCAATCCTAATTTCTTTTTTTTGCGTGTTGCTGTCTCTTAATTTGTCTCATATGGTTAC
>NW_011353632.1:151342-154501 GCF_000735185.1 Notothenia coriiceps | reverse complement strand
CTGTGAGTCAACACACACAAACTATAGCTGCTGTTTTCAATCCTAATTTCTTTTTTTTGCGTGTTGCTGTCTCTTAATTTGTCTCATATGGTGGACATTTTGATTGTCTTCTGATACAGCTACTTCGTACAAGCAGTTATTAATACAAGAGATGATGTGGCCACACGGACTAATCTTCTCTTATGTGAAACTCTGAAGGTGCATTCTGATAAATAGAGTTCTGTCCTTGCTGATATGCTCCAAGACAGCTACCCGGCTGGCACACTGCTGTACTATGCTAGAACAATAGGTCCCTCAAAGGTCACGGCTGTATTTCTCTGTGTTTTTGCTACTAAATCTCCAAAACAAGCCTTTGTTTAATATGTTGAATAAATTATTCTGTTTGTAGACAACTTTTGCTGTGGAGTATGAGATGGATCAGAATGAGGCTCGCATAAAGACAGATGTGAGTACAAACACGTATTGTTAAATGGCCTAATATGACAAGGAGAAGCTCTTGTGTACAGTATGTGTTATGGTATGAACTGTGTCTCTGATGGTTTTGTGTATGCACAGACCGCTATCGGTGTGATGGCTGGTGTGGCCCTTATCTACTCTCTGCTGAAGACAGTTAGCTGGAAGAGGAGGATCGCCTCTCCGCTCATTGATGCAGAGGTACTGCATCTTTGAAAAGTCATAACCCTTTTAATCCCACCCCACACTCTTCCATGCCCAGGAATATCAGAACTGGGGCAGGCCAGCTTTAAAAGTTAGTGGTAATGGGAACTGTATTTCCCCATCTTTTATTTCCACTTACTGTAACTGTATCATATTTCTCAATTTATTTAATTGTGTTTCTGTTTCAACGCTTTGTGTGCAGTACAGCTGTTATGTCTTGGTTTGTAGTGTATTTTCTGTTCTATATTCAAACAAGAAAAGGTCATCACAAATACATGTCCTTGTCAATCCACACTTTAGTGTAAAGCTTGGTAAGGTACGTTTATTTATATAGCACATTTCAGACGCAGAGGCAATTCAAAGTGAGAGGAACACAATAAATAAACATAATGGAATAACAGATTCATAAAAACAATGCATTAATGAGATACAAAATAGTTTAAAAACGACATTGTAAATACGGTAGGTGCTAAAACAAGTTAAAAGGCTTGTTGGTAAGCAGCTCTAAAAAGTAGTGTTTTTAGCCTCGACTTATGTAATGTATGCCTCTCCCTCCTTCTCCCTCAGACTCTGCTTAAGTTTTTGATTTTTTATGCCGGAGATCTGGCCAATGTTTTCTTTGCCGTCACCGTGGGGACCGGGCTTTACTGGCTCATCTTTTACAAGGTTAGTATAAGTCCTTAGGGGGCTTTCTTTTATAGGATTGATACTTTCTTTTGTTGAGTTTATACAAGTATCTTAATTCTTCTCTGAGATCTTCTCTAAACTTTATTTATTTTCCACACACAATTTGTGTTTCTCTTGTTTTTGCATGGACTTCCTTCTCTATTTCCCCCTCTTTGCGACTTTTAGACGTTAAAGGCAAGTATTTTTCCTCCTTTACCCTTTGTTTCTAAACATCATTTTCAATGCATAGATTTACGTGAGATTGTTTGACTGCTGTGATTCCAGGGTGTCCACGTGGTCTTAAAAAGTATTAAAAGTTGATAAATCAATTTAGCGAAAATTAAGGCTATTAAAAAAGTATTAAACGGCATTTTCCAAGGTATTACATTTTGTAGCTTGTTTTCAATAAGTATACAAATTGTCCAAAGAGGTTGTATTCTACTGTCTGCCTGAATGTAATCATTAGATAGGTGTGTAGTGTGATTCTGTGTAGTTTATTTATGGCATCCCGTTGGATTTGACGTCATCTGAACAGGACATCGCACGCTCACTGCTTGATAGCGCGCGTTTACGCTGGTTGTTAAACATCGTTATGGGGAAATGCAAGTCTGCGTCCAAATGGTTGGAAGATAAGGAGGAAGGACAATCAATACTGTATATAGTAAATGTGAGGTAAAGTGTAACGCCAATGTAACCGGTTAAAACTCGAAGTAGCGATGAGGTCTTAAAATGTATGGAAAGGGTCTTAATAAAGGTCTTAAAAGGTATTACATTTGACTTCAGGATTCCTGCATATACCCTGGATTCATTTGTCTCTGTGTTTGTGTTTAGGCTCAACAGTTTGTATCAGTGCTCTTACCACTACCTGCTCAGGAGGAACAGTTTGTGACCTACGTTGGTTGTGCCTTTGCTCTCAAGGTTAGTCACTTACTAAACATATGTCAACTTGTGTCTTTTTGAAAGCTAGATGGTGTGCCTCTGTAAGGAAATAAAAAATATTGTTTTGTGTATTTATATCCAGGCTGTCCAGTTTCTCCACAAGCTGTTCATGCAGGTGTCCATTGATGTTTTCTTTATTGACTGGGAGAGGCCACGATGCAAAGCTAACAGAACTGTTCAAGGTTCGAACAAATTGAGATTATATCTTAAAGTCTTAACAAGAAATCATATTCTATTTTTTATTTTATTCCATTCAACATATTCTCTGTTGTTTCAGCTGCTGGTGAGCCGAAACGTGACCCCTCTCCTGTCAGCATCTGGAGGACCTACTTTGTGGCCAATGAATGGAACGAGATCCAGACCATCCGCAAGATCAGCCCCACTTTTCAGATCATGGCCGTGCTCTTCTTTCTTGAAGTACATCTTTCAACAACACATCCAATCAGTTCTTTCAGTTTTTGTTATTTAACGGTTCCTCATTGATTACATTGCTAACATATGTTGTAATGTTCAGGTGCTAGGGTTCTCCAACCTCGCCCTGAGGGACCCCTGGCCAATTTTACAGCGCTCCTCTCAGGAGTACACCCCCTCATACAGCATCATACTGCGCTACGGTCTGTCCTCCACACTGTGGCTCTGCATCGGATTTCTGCAGGTAAAACGTCCACCAGTCATTCTCCTCTCTTTTCTGTCACTTGCCCTTTGATTTCTCACCTCTGCTTGTCTTTCTTAAGAATTGAGGGGAGTACTGTAAACCAGAGGTGGGGGACTCGAGTCGCATATTTTTGTACTTGAGACTTGCTTGACTAACATTGATAAAAGACTCGACTTGACTTTGACTTGGTATTCATGACTTGAGACTTGACTTGACTTGAGACGGATGACTCTAAAGGACTT
>NW_011353632.1:137844-151294 GCF_000735185.1 Notothenia coriiceps | reverse complement strand
GGAGAACTGGTCAGCTATCTTGGTGAGTGACCGGCGTTAGCTACAGAATGTTAGCTAACGTCACATCACAACATTGTGAAGTTAGCTATCATATATTTAAGCAATAGCTCACGACAGGCCGTGGTATATGCTCATTATATCACAGCTAAGGGGCGTGGTTCGGCCCGACGCGAAGCGGAGGGTCGACAACCCCCTTAGCTGTGATATAATGAGCATATATCACGGCCTGAAGTGAGCTATTGCTTTTATAAAACGGTTACCAAGTGCGGCAATATGAAAGAAAAATACACACTCTAATTTAAATAGTTTTTATTAGTAAATAATGATGTACAAAATAAAATAGTCCCTCCGTTGCCTTCTGCACAAAAGGTGGTTGCTACGCAACAACACTAACAGCAAGCGAACATATTAGACAGCTAGCGTTGATCCATTATTTGGCTGTTTATTTACATTCATGTGTATGTTGCTGTTTATTGTGCATCCACTGAAAAACTGTCCAGCATCAGTAGCATGGCTTACGTGGTCACTTGTATAGGTTGAGGTTGTTCGAGGCTGTTGCTTGGCGTGGCGAGAATATTGCTCCACTTTCTCCGGTCCCCGAGATTGGGCTTCCAGTAGCTCTGGAGAGAGCTTTCGCACCTGTGGCCACTAACGGTCATAATTTCTCTGCTTTGTTTCAAGACCCGCATCAGAAAGCTTTTTGAATGGTGCTACTTTTCCAGTTGGTCTACCTGCTCTTCACGTAGCTCTGCATGTCGTAGTTTAGGTGCTTTTTTTTCTGGAGATAGGCACTGCTCAATCCACTCCTCCATACTATAGTAAGACCCCCCGGAGGTCGAAGTTAATCTTAAATGTTTCCATTTTATGCTTTGTAAGTTTGTTTTTGTAACGGAAGAAATTTAAATATATTTATAAAACTGACAAGTCAAATCAAGCAATCTGATTGGTCGATAGCGTTTTTGCGGACCTTTTTGATTACAGATTTGAAAACATCTTTGCTTGCTTTAAAAGTAGCACAATTCATTATGTTAAACCTTCAAAAGTATCTAGATATCCCTGCCCTAATGCCAAAGGAACTGCACACTGAATATGTTTTGCCGTTTGATGTCTATGTCTGGACCGCTGCGTCAAAAAGGAGGGCTTCTGCCCCGTTACTTCTCCGCTGCTTTCTTGTTCCAGTATTTTCAGCCCAACGGTATACTGTTTCTCTCAGACGCGGAGGGATACTGACTTCTGGTGAAAAGTAACTTACAATTCTACCCGTGGTATACGCTCAGTATATCACGGCTAAGAACCAATCAGATTGCTTGATTTGACTTGTCCGTTTTATAAAAAGTCATAACTAGCTGCACCTTGACCAGTTTTGATAAACCCATTAAATGGATCAATAATTATTATCACAAAATATAGTATACATTATTCTGAAATGGGGCAACTTGCATAATGAGTACTTTCACTTTTGGTACTTTAAATATATTTTGATGCCAATACTTTTGTACTTTACTTGAGTAACATTTTCCCACTGAACAGTTCAAACCTGTTATTTTTTAGCAACGTGACTCTACTAAAACTCTCATCCTTAGGGGTGTATGTATTTAAAACACAAACTGGAAAGCATGTTATAGGAAAAGCAAGGGATGTCTGTAAGGAACGTTGATGACATAGAAAATATGAAAAATCTATTTTAATAAAATTATCTTAAAACAAGACGATCTTTGTATCAAAACCCCTTCATCAATAAAAATATTGACATCTTTACAAAAAACTATGATATTTACATCAAGAAGCGGCAGTGAAAATACAGTATATTCAAAGAAAAGTACAAAAAAAGAGCTGCACAAGCTGTGAACAGTAAACATCGTCGAGAGGAATGCCACTAAACAACACTGACACTACCAATCACTTAGCAGGTCATTTCATATCAAAAATCTCTCATCCACCAGAGTCTTGTTGACGAGGTTCTTCCTTCCCAGAGTGTTACGGATCAAGCGAAATATCTGTAAATAATGAAATGCCGTTGAATATTATGTTCATTTAAACGCATTGAAGGTATCATAATCAATATACCCCTAATACTTACTATTTGCTGTACGCATGTAAGCACAGCTGCAAGCACAAAGCTCTGAGACCCGAGGTCAACGACACAGAAAAACAAAGTGTCGAAAATGAGCAGCGTAGCCTCATTTCCATAAAACAGTACGTCACTGAAAGTGTGGGCCTCATCTGGGGGAGAAAATCAAACAGACCTTAAATAAACATAAATGCGCTTATAAACAAACAGAAATGTACAGCATACCTGGGCTGAAGTCCTTACCATTGTAAAAGATGCTTTTTTCACTGGGTTCGAGGAACTCCATCCCTATGACCCTTTCAAACATCAGCTTGTCTCTCACTATATAGTCCATGTCAGGATGTGCCTGACGGAAATAACTCAATGTTAGAAACAGAACAATCTTGCCTCCACATGACATTTTTCAATTAATGTAAACAACTCATTTACTTTACAATGTAACAAATAAATTATACAATCAAACTATGTCGGGTTCAATGTGCTTGTGTGAATTAACGAGCGTGCGTTTCTACTGACATGGTCTATAACGGATCCCAGGAAGTGGTTCATGGTCTGGTATCCTCGGGCCCTCTGCTCAAACTGGTTAGCTGAGGATGTGTCCATCAGCCGCGATGGCCCGTTCCTCTGCAGCACAGGAGTCAAGCAACCATTAAAATCGGAAACCAGGAAGCACATTTCTTTCTTTGTTCAGATCAACACGACAGCGAAAGCACACACCCTGCCGATCTGCTCCCGTATCCTGTCATACTGCAGTCGCAGGCGGTTGGTGAGAGACACCTGAAAGGTCTGGGTGTCTGAGTTGGGCAGTAAACCTCTCTGACCACACAAGGACTCCTTTAGTCAGAAAAGGAAGAAAGAGAATGGATTAAATGTGAAATCAACAATGTCATAAATATGCTAGAGCTTCTAACACATCATGTAATCTGTTGGAGTACATACAGATTCTCTATTCAAATTGTTGTTCATTTCCTCCATGTTTGTGTCTGCATGCCCATGTACTGATCGCCCGTGAATGTAGTAGCCAAAACAACGGTGAGATAGCAGCAACACGGAAATCTGATTAGAAAACATGGAAAAATATGATTTACACTTAATAAAACAATTCAGGACATATAAATTGTTTAAAATGTTGTATAGACATTGATACTTACATTACTGATGGAGCAGAGATCAACAAACTGACGGATTTTGTCCTCTATAAAGTGCTCATGAAACACAGTGAAGAAAATAACCTGTGGGGATAAATAATTTTCTTTTAATGGAACTTTCCAAAATGTTACTGTTTACAGTCATACATTTACAAGTCTCAAGCAATTCCCAAGTGTTCACTGTGGTGAGACTCAAGCAAGTCAAGTCAAGTCATGCTCAGGTCAAGCAAGTCAAGTCATACGAAATTCTGATGAATAACTCCAGTTTCCGCATTTATTTATTTATTTCCGGATACTGTGAGAGTCACGGACATTAATTCAGAGATCAAGGCAGACTGGTTTACACACTCACATGTTTTGCCGATCCGGTGCTTAAACAAATAGCTTTACATCCCTAGCCGAAATGTCCCTAAAATGAAGTCCATTTTTAAATATATCTCAAATATTGCATGCACTGTCATTTCCCCACATAAACATTAACAGTCTGCAATGAAATGGTTGTCTCCTGTGTGCTCCACTTCCTCCTTGGCGCACCGGTNTGTAATAATTACGTTGGTCCACAACTTGGGACGTAGTATTTCTACAAAAACGCCTCTGAAATTGTAAGATCCCTACGTTTTTTTTCGCCATTCATTTGCTGCAAATGAATGGCGAAAAAAAACGTAGGGATCTTACAATTTCAGAGGCGTTTTTGTAGAAATACTACGTCCCAAGTTGTGGACCAACGTAATTATTACACGTTTAGATGTGAGACTGGGTTGGCCATTCACACATGACAAATATCGACATGCTTACCTTACAGTTTCCTAATCTAGCAGATTGCCCCTGCCTTGACCATCATTGTTTTAACAAACAGCTAGCATGCTCATATTGCAGACACCCCGGTCCACAGTTGCATTGATTTGCTGACTCATTACATCTATGACTTTGGAAAGGACAAATGGTCGTTGGAACTGATATGGCGTGAAGAGCAACATGAACCAGGCAAGATGAGGAGAGAATTTATGGGCTACAGAACATACTAACCGCACACGCAGCTGACTGGAATGGAGGGGATTAATTAACATTAGCAATAAGATCACGAGTTGACCTTGACCGGCTAACGTATGCCATGTCAGGGATATTGTAGTCAATTTATAGGGTGCACAGCAAAATTGTAAGAGCAACCACCAGATGGAAGGTGAAACATCAGTGGTGATGGTTTGAAGGACCCAAATGATAACATTACTTTATGCAATAAAGTTATCCAAAAAGTATACATTTAAATGACATATATTATAACAGAACAGAATAATTTTATTTTCTCTACAAGAGAAGCAAGTTTTTGTGGTAAAAAGCACATCAATCAATTAACACTGTCACTACTGTCTAAAAAAATGCAACTTCTTGACATTTAATTTCCAGAATCAAAACCAAGAAGATAACACTATTGTTTCAGAAAAGGCATTATGTTTTTGTTATTACTACACACATTACCATTTCCATGAGATATTTCAATTTATTTTCTTCCTATGTCATCCCACGTCTTACTGTTTGAACAAAGGACAGTGGACTGCGTTGCGTAGGTGTAAGATAATAAGCAATCTTCAAAATAAACATATCCAACCCCTCATTGGTCAAACAATGCATATGTGTGTATTTTTAGCTCCTCTGTTTTTTTGTAATTTGTGTGGGTTGCAATGTTTTGATGACTTGTGTATCTGGTGTGTAGCCATGCAGATGGACAGTAACACGAAGCGTTCAATGAGCAGACGGTTGAGGGCTACAAAGCCAGATCTGTATCCCCCTCACAGCTGTGGAAGAGCTTTGCCTTTTAAATGGCTTATGAATATCTATACAAATAGATAGTGGACTGCTTAAAAAGTAAGCGTGACAGCAATAATAGCCTTTGTGTTGTTAATACTTTTTTCAATTTATGATTAGAGCACTTTCTGTTTCCATTAAACTTAGCTCGGAATGCCGTAAACGTGCATTTTCTGAGATTTTAGTAGCTATATTGCAGAGGCAACCAACACCAATCTGGTGTCCCTTAAGAGCCCCACATTGCACCAGGCTGCAATAATACAGCCGTGATGGATTTGATATTTTGGCTACTTGTATCAATGGGCTTTGTGTTCCAAAATGGCAAAGAAACTGGAGTCTTTATCAGCGGCAGAAAGCTGATGGCTGTTCCCATGACTTTGGTCTCTGTACTTTTTGAATATGAAGTCCGTTGTGAGTCTGAGTCTAAGGCTGTTGTTTGAAACAGTGCTAGGTAAGAATTACTTTTGTTGATAAATTATAATTGCACACTTTACGCTTGGTTTATATTAATCGGGTATTCCTAAGTTTATAGGCTTATTTGTGTTTTACCCTTCTTTTTTTCTTTTAGGGGTCAGGGTTAGAAGCCATATATATTTGTCTTATTTTAAGGTAAAATATGGACCTCCAATAATCCTGCTTGAACAGAAAATATTATGTTTGAATGTGGATGTTAACACTGACTCACTCAAACCTTTATTTAGACAGATTGGTCCCTTGAGATCATCGATCTCATTTACAAGGGAGACCTGCATCATTTAGTTCCACATGAAACATAAAAACAACATACAAACAAACAACAGGATATCATATTTACATATTCAACATTTACAAATACCCAGAGTGTCAGAAAGCATTTCATTTAGACGTGCCTTAAATACATTCAGAGAAATAAAAATGCTCAATTTCAATTTTGCCTGTAGACTGTTCCAAGCAAGTGGAGCTGCGCACATAAAAGCTGTCTTACCTAAGACAGTCCTTACTCTTGGCACATCTAACAAGACTATATCCTGCGATCGCAGACAATAGCTGCTTGCAACTTTCTGCTTTATCAATGAACAGATATAATACGGGAGTTTGCCCAACATAGCTTTATAGATAAAAGTGTACCAGTGACTGAGCCTCCGTACAGTGAGTGATGGTGAAACCTGCCTTGGTATACAGTGTACAGTGATGAGTAAGTGCTTTACAATTTGTGACAAATCTCAGAGCACTATGATACGCAGCATCTAGTTTGCTCAGGTAGTTGGCAGGTGCATTCATATACATCAGATCACCGTAGTCCAGCACAGGTAAAAAGGTCACAGTGACTAGCCTTTTCCTGGCCTCAAGCGAGAAACAGGACTTATTCCTGAAAAAGAAACCTAGCCTAACCCTCAGTTTTTTAAGCAGGTTATTGACATGAAGTTTAAAAGAGAGACAGTCATCAAGCAAGATACCAAGGTATTTGTAACAGGCAACAACTTCAAGTTTTGTTCCTTGCGTAGATACAATATCTAAAACAGGCTCTGGTGTCTTTTTAGCTTTTGAAAGGAGCATTATCTTGGTTTTATCCACATTTAAAAGAAGCTTTAGTTCAGAGAGCTGAGTCTGAAATTTGATAGGAAGCTTTTATTTAAAAACGATTGCAGTTAGGAACATGTTTACCGTGGGCAACTTCTCACATGCCAAACTTGTCACAACTCAACAGGCTGCTTTTGCACTTCTGATTCCTGTAAGTCTTATTTTACACTTCTTCTACTTAAGAAGATATTTGATAACTTGTGAAAGATAACAGTACATCCTATTTGAAGATTACCTGACCTTGTCATCCATTACTAGTGAGGAAGAGACTTCATATCTATGTCAAATTACACAGAAGGAACTGGCCAAATGCTGCTAGTGTACGATATTATTATATATCGCAACATCACAATGGACAACTTCTTCACCAGTATCCCTCTGGCTGAGAAGCTCCTTNAGGGGATCTCTGCCGGGAGCCCAGTCACAAATCACACTGTCAATTGTACACATGTCGAGGGGGGCCACATTGAATCACACCAGGACATTTCAGAGTTGACTCCATGTTACCAGTGTTTCTTCAGAGGTCGTTGGATAAGCTGTCAGCTATAGCGTGTCGAAAAGAGCTGAAGTTCACTACATTTGGTCCGGACCAAGGGAAAAAGTTCAAGTAGACATACCTGGAGCTTGAGGACCCTTTGCCTAAAACTAGCCACTCTCTGGGGGCGCCTCGACAAGCGCTTTAAATGACATCATCATGGCCTTGTACAGATCTTCGAAAGAGATAAAGTGCAGATATTGTGCTCATTCTCAGGTTCATATTCATATTACATGCCATAATGTTCAAAAAAGGTATTTATTTTTCTCATACTGCCTGTGCTGCAGCACCTCTTTTCACCCTATGTCTGAAACCAGAGCCCAGTCTGCTCTGATTGGTTAGCCGGCCAGCTCTGTTTTGATTGGTCAACCACTAGGAGATATGAAGGAAATGTCCCGCCCTTTAACCTATGACGTACAAGGTGTTGTAATGCTGAGTGTTGAGGATGAGAAACTCCCTCTGGAGGGATTTGGAACTTAGTCTTTGCAGACCATTTACATGCACACAATCCTATTTAACACATTAAGGGAAAGGGAAGACCCAAAAAGCATAACAGGGCCTCTTTAATTGGCGGTTATTGAGAGGGGTAGGTAAAAGGTCCCAATCTACCCCGAGGTATTGCAGTTATAATTTCCATATATATCAACAGCTTAGGTGATAATGTGGATGAAGCTACTTTACATTTCTATGCGGACGATACCGTGATGTACTGTGCAGGTCCCTCCATTCAGGAGGCGGTTGTTAAATTACAGGCTGTTTTTAACATTATTCAGACTCAGCTCTCTGAACTAAAGCTTCTTTTAAATGTGGATAAAACCAAGATAATGCTCTTTTCAAAAGCTAAAAAGACACCAGAGTCTGTTTTAGATATTGTAACTACGCAAGGAACAAAACTTGAAGTTGTTGCCTGTTACAAATACCTTGGTATCTGGCTTGATGACTGTCTCTCTTTTAAACTTCATGTCAATAACCTGCTTAAAAAACTGAGGGTTAGGCTAGGTTTATTCTACAGGAACAAGTCCTGTTTCTCACTTGAGGCCAGGTAAAAAAGTCACTGTGACTTTTTTACCTGTGCTGGACTATGGTGATCTGATGTATATGAATGCACCTGCCAACTACCTGAGCAAACTAGATGCTGCGTATCATAGTGCTCTGANCGTTATGATAACATTTAAAACTTGTTTTATCATATCATCATATATTGTTCAACCAGAGGCCAAACTGGTTTACCTGTTAGAGTGCTATAGTACACACTTAGAACAATATATGATGATATGATAAAACAAGTTTTAAATGTTATCATAACGCTATTAAGAGACATTGGACTATTTCCTCAGATGATTTAACTGCAATTACGTAATGGATTTGTGCTTTGCATCTAAAGATGAGGATGACTAATACATTCATTTGGTCTCGAACTGGTGGACATGCAAGCCAGAGCAGCCCATTATTGAACTCAGAACATCTTTTTCATTTGATGATTCATTCACTAAGTCTATTCATGTAATTATCACCTGCATAAAAGCTGATGATCATAAAATGACTGTCTGAATGCTGCTCTCAGACAGTCGATGACAAAATAACATTTCAATTTGATAAAAAAGTCAACCTAGGTGTAAATTAAAGAAATGTATTTTCATTTTCAGCGTGTCACTGTGCACATAGTGTGTTCATGAAATGTAAAAATCTCATCATATCTGTTGTCATAATTATGCTGATGACATTGGATGTATAAAAGAAATTCACAATATTCTTCATCTATTTTTCATTTATGCTTGTCAAGTCTTCTCCTATCTCTCTAACGACAGATATATATGGGTGGCTTTCCACTTTCCTGCGGCTGCACAGTGCTTAACCGGGAGAACATTTAATTTGCTCTTCATTAAATCTTCAATGAAATTTCAATAACTTACCGTATATCAATTGCACCGTACCAGATTCCATTTAAGTAAGTCAGACTTTGAATTAGGAAAAACGTTCACCACTGTTACCTGTGTATGATGATTACACGTGCAATAGATATTTTAACTCTGTACGAGTGCGTGCGTATGTCTTTTTGTAGTCACTTTCCCCCTTGCCATTGCAATTTTTGCTGCCTCAAAAACAGCATTAATATGCAAAAGTGACCTCATAGATTCCCTTTTAATTTCTACTTTTTTTAATACAATGCATAACCCCCTAAAAAGGTGAAAAAGTATTGGTTGAAAAAAATGGAATACACAACTAATCCATGATCGTCAAACTCATCCTCTTTATTTAAGTAACAAATTAGCTTTACACTATTTGAAAGTTTGCTCATGATCTGAGGTTTGTGGACATTTTCCCTAATTCATAGAATAAAAAAGCAAAAGCCCTTGTTCGACTTTCAGCTCAAAACCAAAACAACACAACAGAACAAAGACTAGCAGCGATTAAAAAATGATAATTTTTTTGGAAATTCAGTTTGAGTCAGCAGCATGGCTGTGTTGTTCTTTCATTAGAACGAAGACCTCCTACAGTATATCCCTCCTCGCTCTTCAATCTTCTCTCGTCTTACTCTGTCCTTCCCTGTACTGTAAGTTCAACATCAAAGGGATCAATTTGCATATGGCGAGAAGGGAGTGCTGAGAACTGGTCCCAAACCTCATGAGGACAGCCTCTTGTAATCCAATTTGCATGATAATAGATATTCTCGCAGTAGAGGTTAACATGCTCACGGCAATCATAATTATGGATTGAATAAGAACAAAAACATAAACATGTATGACCTCCAATGAGCTCCTTGCTGAATGATGTACCTGCTCGTTTTAATTTGAGTGCATTCACTATTATCTGCAATTTATCACTTAAATCAAGAGCTTGATAGGCAAACAGAGACTGTTGATCATGATAATAAGGGATTCTCCGCCAACATTAATAAAACCTTATCATAATAGGCGCGTTCACACCGGAGTACTTTTACCCGTACTTTTCCCGTTTAGTTCCGTTAGTACCCCTTATTTTGCGTTCACACCAAAAAGATACTTAGTGCCGGGAACTTTTACCCCCATTTTTAGTGCCTTCTAGAGAGGTGGTACTATCCTGGGGAGAAAAAAGTACCAATTCGATTGGCTGGGCGAATTGCAAACCACGCCCCGTAAAACTCTGAAGTTTTGTGAAGCCGCCATTGTATTTGCTGGCATTAGCATTATTAGCATTAGCATTAGCCCCACGCACCAACGGAGAGAGAATAACCTATGGCAACACAAAAGAAAACATGGGAGCGGTGGAGATGAGAGGTGTCGGCGTTCTGTTGATTTACTCGGAAGCAGCTTGTACTGAAGCCTTCCCCAACTCCGGGGACTCCGGGTGGCAGTATACACCGTGAAGTGGTTTTCGTCCTGCCAGTAAACCCAAAGCAGAAGAAGAAGAAGTGACAGGAGTTTTATAGTAATCCCCCTTATATATATATATACACACTGTATATATATTTCTGTCTGGGCCAATGTTTTGGACCAACAGACCGTCAGCCCTACAGCCATGCCGCTAGCACAGCAAACACACCATCAGCATATTAAGTATTAATGTACGTTCCCCATTTAGAGTCACAAGGAAATCACCAAGAATGACAGTTTACATGCGAGCAGTGTAGCATTTCTTTTTAAAGCCTCAGATACCCCGAAGATAAGTGTGGCTTTAGCTCCTTTAAAGTGCAGCTTTAACGTGTGACATGGGGCTGTGCTGAGTGTCTGTCTGCAGCTGGCACTCTGACGCTGAGTCACTGAGACTCTGCAGACTCACGCTGACAGCAAACCGGCTCACTTTAATATCTTCTGACGCCACAGAGCTTCCGGCCACGCTCCTGTTATCTGGCCACAGTGGAAGGCAATATTATGTTGACAATAGGAAAATGAAGAGTGACTTGCAGTGCCACACCCTCTTTGGTTTTGGCCTTGTATTCAGTTCCTATTAAACCGAGTATTGAGTTCATCTAAATATGGGACAATGGTTTTGGAACGTCAATTTTAAATGGATGTTCAGAAATTTGAAATGCAGATGTGGCGCGGAAACATCTGCACCGCTATTTGCTCTTTCCAACATTTTGTACATTCTCTACATATTCATTTGACAACTGCCTGGAAATGGGATGACAGTAATGTAGATTGAGAAAAAAATCTGTTTTCCGTCACTTATTTTCTCTGTTGACTTATCTTGAATGTCAGAAAATAATTTAAAATGTCAGTCCCAGTTTCTCAAAATCCAGGCTTTTCTAAAATCTGTATATTCAAGAAGCTAAAAAACGACCTTTTCTGCCCTTTCACGATGAAAAATTACAAAACCATCATCAATTATATTGGTGTTGCTCATCTAATCGCTGTGGCTCCGGAAAAATCAAAGCATAAATATGATTTGGTCTAAACTTAGATAACAGAAAATTATTAATTATTTAAAAAAATAAAAAGAATTGTCCTCAGAGTTTGATATTTGGCTGCTTTTTATTATGTTATTGTATAATGAATATGTTTAGATGTTGAACTATTGATGAGAACTTAATGAATGAAAGCTGTTTTTTTGAGTAATTTTAACAAATAATCACTTAAGTCAAATATAAGTAAAGCACTTTCCTATGTGTGCTAGCCGTACCATGTTGTCTTAAGTTGGGTATTTCATGTTTGCTATTCAAAGTCAGACATTTAGGGGACGGTGAGCAGTGGGATGTTGGAGATGAGTCCTTGTCCGTCATACATGTGGTCACCATGTGTGATCATCAGCAGCTGTACAGTCAGTGTAGCGTGTCGGCTGACAGACAGGAAACCAGCGCTCCTCACTCTGATGCAACAGAGCTGCAAGACCTGACCACGTGGCACCCTGGAAATCTCTCCATGATTTCCCCATTGAGTCATAGTTAACATTTCTTGAAATCTACACAAGTGAATGCATGCAATTACACTTTTTGAAATCTGTATCTCCTGCTCTCTGCAGAAAAACACGTGGGAAATCTCAATGCATAGCTCATGAGTATTAAACTGAGAGAAGTGAACAAGGAAGTGACTCCAGACAGAGTCCTCTGGGAAAAGCTCAGGACCTTTACCAGCATGGGAACGAGTTGTAGGATTGTGAGGAATTAGCTTTTTTGATGCCATATGCATGAGATATAGACACCAATCTGAGAGGCGTAGTTTGACATTTAAAAATAATTTGCTTATTCACGTTTGGTGGGTGAGAAAGAGGAGTGGGTCGGTGTGATCGTGTTAGCTTAGCTTGGCACACATAGTGTAAAACAGGGACACAGCTGGCCTGTATTTGTGACATGTCACCTCCCACGTTAACCTATTATAACTGTAAACCAGAAGTGCAAACAATTCAGTATTCTGAGTGGTCGTGTGCAGGACTACTTCTTTGACGGAAGCAGTAACAGGGTATCTGTTTTCAGTGTTTGTGCTAAGCTAACTGGCTGCTGGCTGGCTAGTACAGAAGTTATTTCAGCCCCAGTTATCTTGGTTTGTCACTAAAAGTAATTCCTTAAACATTTCAATTTATCATTTTGTTTTGAAACTCAACCCTAGGAGAACGTACTGGCCATGATTACATTTCTTCTACAGCTCAGTGTTAAAGTACTACATGTTCTAATTCACTGACACACACAGCACAAAGACCCCCACAGGAGAAATGCTGATATGCATTGTAGCATGTTAGTTATTTCCTTTGTTCCTGATTGAACACAAGATAAAAACTGGAGGCCACTTCCTGCAATGTCTTTCTTCCTGAATGTTATTTTGACTGAAGGGGCTTTCTCTCCCCTCTGTGCTGCAGGTGGGGGGCTCTAAGATGGGAGTCATTCGCTACATGGGGGAGACAGACTTTGCCAAGGGGGAGTGGTGCGGGGTGGAGCTGGACGAGCCTCTGGGGAAGAACGACGGGGCAGTGGCTGGGACAAGGTACACACACACACACACACACACACACACACACACACACACACACACACACACACACACACACACACACACACACACACACACACACACACACACACACAACACACACACACAACACACACCACACTACACCACACAACACACACACCACACACACACCACACACACATCACACAACACACACACAACACACACAACACACACACCACACACACACCATGTTTACATTACTTCAGGGGACATTACATTGACTTACATGCATTTCCTGGAGACTTATCCTAACCCTAACCCTAACCAAGTCTTCACCCTAAAATTAATGACACCCCTTATGGGGACCCCCATTTTGTTCCCATAAGGAAAGCCAGTCCCCACACGTGACTGTGTAAACAGATTTAGGTCCCCACAAGGATAGTAATACTAGGTCACACACCACACA
>NW_011353632.1:137502-137818 GCF_000735185.1 Notothenia coriiceps | reverse complement strand
ACACACACACCATGTTTACATTACTTCAGGGGACATTACATTGACTTCCTGGAGACTTATCCTAACCTTAACCATAACCAACATATGCCTAACCCTAACCCTAACCAAGTCTTCACCCTAAACTTAATGACACCCCTTATGGGGACCCCCATTTTGTCCCCATAAGGGAAGCCAGTCCCCACACGTGACTGTGTAAACAGATTTAGGTCCCCACCAAGGATAGTAATGCTAGGACACACACACACACACACACACACACACACACACACACACACACACACACACACACACACACACACACACACACACACACACA
>NW_011353632.1:116710-137459 GCF_000735185.1 Notothenia coriiceps | reverse complement strand
GCAATGTGCAAATCTGTCGACTCTCAAAGATGGACTCGGAGGTCCCTTTTACAGCAACCAAGGCTCGGAGAACTTTCGCAAGTCGTAGCGGAGCACACACAGACCTTGCGAGCCGGGCCCGACTCTTTTACTCTCATTATACATAATTGGTGTGTCTTTCTTTCCAGCCTCTTGTCTATTGCCGTGATAATCGTTTTATTGCCCGGTCACAACCACCACCACAACCGATATTGCGAATGTTTTCTGGTCTCTATCCATAGCTCTAGTTCATAGTCCGCATGTCATCACAGCTTGGTTCAGTTTGCGTGTTCTGTTGTTTGAGTTTCGGTCGACGCCCGGTTTAGGATGGGCCGGGCGTTCTCGAACGTTACTTATATTGTGTAAATAATATGTCAATGTACGGCGAAATGTCTTCGTGCAATGGGTATTTGATGTACAGGGTGTTACGGAGAGTAAAACACTGTCCGCGTTACTTCTTTGAAAGTTAATACATTATATTATGTATTAAAAATATATAATATATAAATATATACAATTAATATATCAGAATTTCAATTTTGTCCGGGAAACTCACGTTGGTATTACGATTACACCGGGCACTACTTTAACTCAAACTATGGGGACAAGATTTCATTGTTTCAGTAAGAATCAAAAACCACTAAAATGTGTTCAATTTTGTATTAAAGGTTTATAGAATAAGGTAAGGGGATTTATGAAGTGTGAAAGTTCTACGTATAACTTATAGTGAGAACGTGGTACCGTCGTCATGTTTATTTAAGATCCGTAGGTTTACATTTGAAAATACCTAATTTCTCTAAATTTGATACATGGGATAGGACAGAAGTCGGAGTGTAACAGAGAGACGGGGCGTCCAACCTCTGGGGTTGCGAAAGGACTTGATGACCCAAGACTCCCAACGGAAAAGACCTCGTTGCCGGACGCACCGAGTGTAGCTACCTAGTCTGGACATTCCTCCTGTTTGTGAAGGTGTACAAAGACAGTTACAGTAATCGATTTATATACAACATTGATTCGACAAGGAATGACAAAAATTTCCATGTAACGGTTGAGTCCTCTGCGAGCCCGTCACAACCCCCACGTCCTCCTCCTGCCAAGCAAGTGGCGAGTGTGTGAGAGATTGCTGGTGTCGCGGGTCTTACTCCTTCTCCACCGGGCCTATGCTCGACTTGTGGGGGGAAGTCTCTTCTTCTGTCAATATGCTGTCCATTATGGAGGTGGTTACACGAAATACACCAACAACAACGTCGTAAATAATTTTGGGGGGGGGGGAGAAAGACAGCCGGAGAAATAGTCCCTTACAAATTTCAGCACGGCCTGTGTAGCAAAATGTAGAAAGACAAAGGAAAGTTAGAGTGTTTAATCGGAGGCGGCGCATTTGTTGTAACGTATCAACGTAAAGCAAAAGTCAAACCAACATACGATAAAACCAATAAACACGGGTAGTGTTATTTTGGGTATTTATGTTCATGTGTTTTATTAACGTCATTAGTGGTCGTATCGTACGTTTTCGTGAACCATTTTCCTGTACACGTGTTGTGGTGAGACAACGTGTCCTAACAACCCTTTTTCTACTGCTCCCCTTCTCCTTTGTACGTCGCTCCACTGGCCAGGTGCACGGAAGTAAATCCTCGTGACTTTCGATTACAACTCTCCCTGACTGGTTCCCGGTGGTAGCCGCATCCTCCCGTGTGTGTGTGGGTGTGTGGTGTGTGTGGTGTCGTCGTGTGTGTGTTATCATCTGGTGTGCCTCACAGATGTTTGCAATCGACGAGGGTGTCTCACTTGTAAACACCCACCCAACATATGAGTGCAGTTACTCCCACAGCTCCCTCTCACAGACACCTAACATGTATAACAACAACTTCCTGTGTCGACAAACACCACGGAGCTGCCTGTGCGAATCCGTGCCATTGATAAGCAACGCGAACTACGGAAGTCGAACAAGAGACACATGACCATCGAACGGAGACTATTTTCTCTCTCCTCTACCCTAATGTTAATCTTTCATCTACCTTCCTTGTTTATAACCACTCTCCTACTTTTTATAGGTATTGTCTCTACCATGTACTATTCATTTCTCTACATTCTTTCTTCTTCCACCATTATCGCAATAAGCTTCACTTTGCGGAGACCATCAACTAGAACACCCCTACCTTATCTCCCTTCACCCCTCTTAGTACCGTCGCACCCCTGGCCGCAGCAAACTCAAAGCCAGCTGCGGGCCAAATCCTACCCGGCCCGCAAGAGCTTGCAATGAATATAACACATTTATTATACAGTTACATGCCGCTTTACAGAAGCACGTTACCCATAAACTACATGTCCCACAATGCCTCTCATTTTGTGACAGGCGCAATGAAGAAACTTTCAATTATGTAATATAATACATAATTTTTATATATTATATATTTATATATGTTAATTATATAGTCTTAAAGTTAAAACAGGCCCTTTGAGTGCAACCATAATGCTAATGTGGCCCGTGATGAAATTGAGTTTGATACCCCTGTTCTAAAGTAACAAAGTCATTCTTAGTTTTTGGTGATTTTACACAAGTTAAAACATAATTTCCAAATATCTTATTCCATTCCCCTAAATACTTCACACTTTCAAGATGCATATTGAATATCACTCTTGCACCATGGCAGCAGTACAAATAAATTCTAGGCATCCAAATGTAAACTTTTATGGATTAAAGAGATTTAAACTATGTACCCTATCCTGTCTTCAGCCTCACATTGTCTCTCTGCCCCGCAGGTTGGAGACCCCAACGCTTTCCTGAACTACTGGGTTCTGAGGGTTGCCTTTTCTGGAGCAACGGCCTGCGTGGCTCACATCGATGGATCAGACCTGTAAGGAGGACAAACACTTCCACATGTTTCTGTCAATGTCATTAGCTAAATATATGTTGTAACTAAGCTGTTCCTTACTGTTTTTAAAGGTACATTGCCAACTCAGGAGACGCTCGGGCAGTGTTGGGGGTGCAGGAGGAGGACGGTTCGTTCACCGCTCACACACTCTCTAACGACCACAGCGCCCAGAATGAGGAAGAGGTGGCCCGGATACGAGCTGAACACCCCCCTTCAGAGAAGAAGACAGTTATACGACAGGTAATACCTCCACCAATGTGCTTTATGTGGTTGTTGTTGCAGCATTTATTAAAACCCCCCCCCCCTCTTTCTGTCGGCCTCTTTATCAGGACCGGTTGCTCGGCCTGCTCATGCCGCTGCGTGCTTTTGGAGATGTGAAGTTCAAGTGGAGTATTGAGCTGCAGAAGTGTGTGTTGGAGTCCGGGCCCGATCAGCTCCATGAAAACGAGCACTGCAAGTTTATCCCTCCAAACTACCACACCCCCCCCTACCTGACCGCCGAGCCGGAGATCACGCACCACAAACTGCGGCCACAGGACCGCTTCATGGTGAGAGGAGACAAATCCGCCCTGTGTTTGTTTCAAAAAGTAATGGCAGTAACTTTTCCTAAAGGAGATTCCTACCCTTAAATTCAGACTTTATTACTATTTGTTCAACTTTTCCCACACATTTTAAACGTAGATACCCCATTAAAAGGTGCTCTGAGGAGACGACTTTTCCACAAATTGTATAAAAACATTCAAGGGAATTCCTTTTCTGAACAACATTAATTTCTAGTCGCACTATTAGTGAAATTGGTTAATAAAGATATTCTGAAATGAAGCTAATTTACTGTTCTAACTCAAGGCATGACAACGTATGTGAGTAACTTAGCTTATCTGATGTTACAATCGTGTGTTTTCTGATTCCTCTTGTTTCTATCCCTGCAGGTGATTGGCTCCGACGGCCTCTGGGAGACGCTCCACAGACAGGAAGTGGTTCGTATTGTGGGGGAGTATATAACAGGGGTTTCCCAGCGTCAGCCCCTCAAAGTGGGGGGCTTCAAGGTCTCCCTGGGACAGATGCAGGAGCTGCTTGACGAGAGAAAGGCTCGCGAGTCTTCGGCTTTCGAGGATCAGAACTCAGCGACCCACCTGATACGCCACTCGGTGGGAAACAACGAATTCGGCACGGTTGACCACGAGAGACTGTCGAAAATGCTGTCGCTGCCCGAGGAGCTGGCTCGCATGTACCGCGATGACATCACCATTATCATCTCTCAGTTCAACCCTCATGTGATCGGAGCCCAGAGACAAGACGGGCAGTCCTGAGCTGTACCTCCACCGGTGTTTCACTGCAGATAACGCACATTTGTGTAACTGTGTACTTGTACACATAAGCCCACTGTGGACAAACAGGGCATAATGAGAAAATATCTGTCCAGCTGAATTGTTTTAACTCTATTTAAGTAAATACCTTGTATATTTGTATGCAGTACTACAGAAGATCCAGTTCCTCGTGAAGATCTTTGTTGGATGGAAGTCAATTATATGACGCTATTTATGCTCCCAACATCCTCTGGCAACCCTTGCATACACACCTCTCTGCGTGGCTGATAAGACGCTGTTACAAACTGACTTTTGTGCCAAAAGACTCGACCTCCTCGTTCGCTGAAAGACTCGGGTTGAAATTGTAGATCTTCCAAAGAGCATAAGGGTTGGGACTCGATGCAGCACTGACTCAACCTGATTCTCTGATATGGACTCAAACTGGGCTGTGCCATTGTAACACCAACACTCTTTCTCAGGTGTTATTTCCAACTCACTCACAATATTTCTCTGCCCCTGTATCTGCTTAACATGCACGTGTTCTGCATTTACACTTAAGTATTTGAAAGATTGACTCCAAAAAATGTTATTGATATTTGATCTCCTCACCCAAACAAATGCACCCCCCTCAGTGCTGTTGGCATGTGCCAGATTTACATCCTTGACCTTTTCACGCCCCCTGTTGCTGATTGGCTGGATTAGTGTTGTTGTTGCTCTGAGCTACATTGTTTGTTTCCCATTTACAGACCTGTGTATGAACCACAGATTCATTTTTCAGTGCGTAAACAGAACTGAAAGCTAGCAGATCGTAACAAGATATCGACTGAATTTGAGAAAAAGTGTCACTGACTCCAACTTTAAATTGCTGACGTTAAGCTTTAAAGTGCTTTCTTCCATATTGGCACTCTAGTGAACATCTTGTGGGGAAAAGATGGTTATCGGGAAGAGAAACAATGATTCAGTTACACACAATGTTATCAATTTAAATAGATACTGGATACCTCCTTTTAATCTCTTCAAATGAAAAGCAAAGAATAATCAAACAGACTTTATTTCAAAGTGTCACGAGCCAAAAAGGTTGGGAAACACTGAGCTATGTTTTCAATATGCTAAAACACAGAGTAATAAAATAGTCCTACAAATATTGACCGACTACACACTTATGTACTGAAAGGAGGACATGCATGTGCACTACAGGTGTATTGTCTTGATGGTAATTAGGTGAATTACGGTTCATATATATACATATATAATACAACCCTAAGTTAAATGAGAGTTTTGTAGCTTTTTTTCCAAGCTTTATGGGTTAAAGGGATGCTTGTTTAGGGTTCATCTTGCATTATATCATTTATTAAGAATTTTCAGTTTGGGTGACGGTTTGATTTATATATGACAGCTTTGTTGAAAGCAGAAACACTCTCCTGATACTCTCCAGTTAAACACTAAGGACAAGGTCGAAGTGTTGTGTTTGAGCCCACAGGAAAGAGCAGAATGTACATTTGAAAGCAGTTGTTTGAATATCAGATTATTTAAAAAGATTTTACAGTACATGTATGTTACACATCTTTATTTACAGTTGTATGTATGAAATGTAATTTATGTGGATTATGTTTTGTATATGGAAATGCTTTAATAAAACATAATACACACCACTGGGTACAGCTGTTTTGTGTTTTGGTTGACACAGGCTGGCTTGGTGGTGAACACACTGCCGCGCCCCTGAATGCAGCGCGACGTCCCGCTAAGCGACAGCCACCTGAGGTCAGTGTGTGTCAGGCAGGCAGGTCTCAGGTTGCAAGTGTGCCGCTCTCTGCTCAGTTTACATCAGTGCATCTTATTATACTTTATTATAGGGCTTAGTCGAATACTCGATTCCGATTGGTCAATTTACATTTCGGAGATTGTGAATACTCTCTAACTCAATAACATGACCGTTGCTAAGGAGGATCAAGGGAGTATGTGCAGTCATATCAATCGTCGGCTGTGAATGCTTCTTTCACAACATAATCTTGTATTTTCTAATGTGAAGTATTTTCTAATCCTAAAAAAATTGATATTTGTCATGGCATAGGCTACTATACTAGGACTCTTTTGTGATTATTTGTTTTACATACTTGACTAGTATAAATGTTCCTCCTAATGATATATAAACATGAATACACAGAGTGCAACTTCCTTTTTAGAATAATGTACATAAATTCACATTTGCCATTGCAGCTCTCCTACCTCAAAGGCTGAGAGATACTAAATGAAGTACAGATAAAGGTTGTTCTTCATACTGAATTGCTACCCGTGTATGGTGTCCTTCAACACACTGTGTTTTGTCTGTGGATAAAATACCTCATGTTCAGATTGTATTCTTCTGCCTCTGTCTGCTGGGAATTTAAAGTTGAAGGTTAGCTTCACTCTGCTTGTGACAACATTGTCTGGGAAGCAAAAGACTGTATTCCAAAAGAGTCCGAATTTTCTTTCTGGTAATACTTATATATACATATTTTATTTTGACCCCGTTCTCAATGCAGGATATTTAACTGTAATGAGGGTACATTTACCATTGTATTCCCTCCACCACTGACAGTCACAGCACCACGAACACAGTGGTTTGAGTTATTATTGTCAGGAGACAGTCAGTGAACCACCACTAGATGCTGCTGCAGTATCAGACATGACAAAGTGTCGAATAAGAGACAAGGTCATGGATTTATTTGAATATTTACATTATTATGCATCAATTTATAATGTTAGTTTGACAAATACTTGTTTACAGCAAAATATCTTTATCACTAATATAACAACCCAAAGGACTCTCAAGGTTTTTTGAAAACATAAAATCACTTTTTTTTAAAGAACATTGATAACCTGTTATGAAAAAGTATACATGAAACTGCAAACTGGCTGATTTTATTGCATCTGTGTTACTGTGACAAAGAATCTCTTATATGATTCCTGATAGCGACACATTGTATGAAACATATTGTAGGACATTGCAGACTTTAAATAGTTTTGAAGTGGGATTGAGTCACAATAGTCCCTGAGAAAAGAAACGTGGGTTTGATCATCATCACGTCGTCAGAGTGTTTGATTTATAAGGGCCATGCGCTCAGTTTCTCAGAAATAAACATAATGTTTGATCAGATGTTATGCCTCATCCCCGGATGTTTTTCCAGGACTAGGTTACAAAAGCAGAATGAGTGACTTAACTTTAAGGAATGTGTTTATGTGCTGCCTTCTTTTCCGTTGGATTAAGGTGCACAACGTGTAATACAAATCCTCCCACACAGCTGTCTCTCTTATTTACAATAATATAACAGAACTAATCACCCAATTCAGTTAAAGTAATCCACCACAAGGGGCAGCCAAAGTGTGTCAGGCCTCCAATGTGAAAATGAAAACTCACTGTTTAAAATGACGCATTCGTTTTTATACAGACAGAACTAGATAGAGTTTATTTAAAAAGTCACACAAGTACGTAAATTACAGATATGTTTATTTGTATGGGAATAAAAAGTACACATAGGCTTTCAATATGTTGCGAGTTCTTCTGCAACATTTCAGTTTGGTGATCTACCTTATAGTTTACTGCAATGTCAACGGAAAGGGGGGTTTAACTAATAAGTAATATCCCACATGTAAAAAATGATTTTTGAAGAAGAATAAAGTGGTGGAACACTTCTAAATATTGGAATAAACTAAATATTCTGAACTGCAATAATGAAAGATGGAAAGCTAACATTTTTTGATTATAAAATTAGATAATATTGTATTTACTCCAAATATTTACATTTATTTTCACTTCTCTCCCTGTAGACATTTATTTGTAACTTCAGTGTCAACTGTAACGTGACTAAGGATTTCCTCATGGACTTTGTGATACTTGTATATGTATACTTCTGTAGCATATTTATGTAAAAACAAGGCCCGGCCCCCCCACTGACACTTTACCTCTGCCACATCATCATAGACTATATGCATTACATTAATGTTCATACTCCTAGATGCACATATTCTTATTTCACATTAATAGTTTATATTCTAAAATTCATTCATATCACTCTATTTCCATGTAAATTACTGCTTTATTTAATTTGTATTGCTATTTAACTGTATTTTATTTTATTACGGTGTAAAATAATTTGCGTTTTATATTAGATTTCTTGTTTTTTATATTTTATGTATGCACCATGACATCAAGTCAAATTCCTAGTATGTGCGAACCTACCTGGCAATAAACCTGTTTCTGGCATTTCTGATTGCTGAATTCTGATGTAACTGCTTGAAAATAATCTCTGAGTTGTGTTCTCACATGCTGCGTACAGTCTTTGAATTTACGCCATATGTTTAGTTCTTGTGAACATTGTGTTTTGTTTGCGTTAATGCCGCTTGTCCTTAGATTATTATAAAGCATGATAAAAAATACTTTTCAAATGGACACAAACGAAATAGATTTAACTGACTAGACTTTTGTACTAGTAACTTAGTAAATAATAACATTAAAAGAATAGGTAGTCAAATAAACAAAAGCACTGCTGATTGTGATGGTGAAAGAATAACATAGTATTTCTTTATTTAGATAAAAGGGTTCGCAGCACATTGGGGGGAAACATGTTCGGCAAAAACAATTGTGTGTGACTGTGTGGTGATGGTGTGTGTGTGTGTGTGTGTGTGTGTGTGTGTGTGTGTGTGTGTGTGTGTGTGTGTGTGTGTGTGTGTGTGTGTGTGTGTGTGTGTTGTGGAAAGTGTTGCCGGGATACAGGCAAGGAGAGAGTGCAGACATAAACATTGGAGAGGCTACATGTTGACTTTTTGGTGATGTGGTTCACCCACTGTTCTNTAATTTTCTGAGACAGTCCTGTAGTTCTGAAATGTCGCGTTTACACCAAAAAGAGCCGGAACTAAAATTACTTAATCAGAACCTTTTTTACCCCCTTTTCCGTCCCTGCTAGAGAGCAGGGACTTTCGTGGGAGAAAAAGGTTCCTATGTCTGATTGGCTGGGCGGAATGCAAACCACGCCCCGTAAAACTCCCAAAAGGTTTTGTGAAGCCGCCATTTTATTATCCTCGCATTAGCATTATTAGCATTAGCCCAGCGCACAAACGCAGAGAGACTAACTTATGGCAACACAAAAGAAAACATGGGAGCGGTGGAGATGAGGAGGTGTCGGCGTTCTGGCGATTTACTCGGAAGGCTTCAGTAGCCAGTCCCCAACTCCGGGGACTTCCGGCCGGGGACTTCGGGTGGCAGTATACGCGTGAAGTTGTTTGCGGCCTGCCAGTAAACCCAAAGCAGAAGAAGAAGAAGTGACGTCAGCGGCTTCATTTGCCTAATCCTCCCTCAGGGACTTATTCCGGTGTGAACGCGGTCGGCTCTTTAGTTCCATTGGGGTACTAAGTGCTGGGAGCTAAGTACGGCAAAGTACTTGGTGTGAAAGCGGCTCTTGACTTTTCAGATGCAGAGACAACGCTTGGTTAAACAATTCACCAGGACACTAATGGCAGGGAGTTACCATTCAATTTCTAGTATGACTACAGGCATCAATTTTGAATCAAGTCTCAATAAAAAAGTTTTAAGTTATTGTATGGAATTTTCTAACATTGATATGATAGGTTCAATAACAAACTCCTGAAGTAACTAATGATATGTTTTAGTATTCTAAAACATTAAGGCCTACATTATAGCCCAGGGTGTTTCAATATGTTTTTCTAATATGACTTTAGTATTATATTATAAGGCTGTTAAGGGCCCTTAGAGGTGCTATTAATAAGTAATCCCACATGAACAGTGGAAGCAGAATATTCATTATAAGCTTCTGGCGTTGTGAAACTATTGCCTAATATGTTCCTTTTACAGAACATTTGATTATGTTTTGTTTTAATGCAAAGCTTGAACACAGAACGCATTTCCCTTGTGTTTTTAAGTTATAAAGGAAAGTCTTTTTCTCCCTGCTTCCTCATTAATATCCGTGCTGGAAATTGAAATTATATTTAACCCCTGGTGTAAGATTCATACAGAATTAGTGGCCATATAGGGAACATAAATTACTTTTAATTTGGCTTTTACATTCAACCTCCACACATGCAAAACAAATGCTTATTTGCCATCCAAGCACCTCTTTTCACCCTCTGTCTGAAACCAGAGCCCAGTCTGCTCTGATTGGTTAGCTTGCCGACTTGTTTGTGATTGGTCAACCACTTGTCCCGCCCCTTAGCCTATCACATACAATGTGTTGGAGCGATAGCCAATAGAAGTACGAGTGCAAATTATATTGGAACATCAGAAAGGATGTATCTTTCTGTAAACTTATATAACAATATGAGTGTGTGAAGTGAATTGCTGCTTTAACGTCATTCCCAATAGAGGAAAAGCATAAAAACAACAACAACAAAAGACAGAAAGCCGACAACAAAGGCTGATACTTTTAAAAGAACAATCTAAAGGAAATAAAACAACAAAGCGGGGCCTGATTGCTCCGCAGGGCGTTGTTATAACTGCAACATTGGCAGTATCCAGATGAAACATTACAAAATGAAATAGCGTGATAAAAATAAAGCTGAAGATATGTGGATTAAAATCAATACATGGCCTGTGGGCTCCAAGTATCCGTCCATTATCAAATTAATAACATGTTGTACTTCAGTGCGTCATGTCTGCGAGGATCCTTTCTCTCTGGCAGTAAGTGCTGAGGAGATTGTAAAATCAATGCAGCGCTGTCTGCGTACCTCTCTTTCTTCAGCAGCTCCTGGCTGATATTGACCAGCTGGCCAGATGCATCATGGGACTTCTTGGTCATGGACTCCAGCTCCGACTCCACGCGCACATTCTCCCTCGCCAGAGCCTCAGCTTTCTTCTCTCCGGAGCGCACCTTCCCCTCCAGAGCTAAAGGAAGGGAAATAAGAAGGAGGAGAACATTTGAATTTAAAGGTCTCCTATCATGCTATTTTTAGGCATATATTTTGGCTCTCAGATACAAATATATCAAAATATGTCTGATGTGTTTTGCTCAAAATACCAAACGGATCATGCATTTTAGACGGAGCTGATCCAGATTTGCATCCAATATTACGTCATATCGGACGCAAATCTGGATCAGCTCCGTTTCCCCCCCGTTTTTAGAGATGTGGGCACGGAGGAAAAGAGAGAGGGTTTTATTTGCTGACGCTGCGTGAGTTCCCTGACACACCGGGGACACATCTTTATGTATAAAAGACATCAACAAGTGCATTTTGCATGATAGGTCCCCTTTAAGATGAGTTGTCAGCTTCCGTATATTCCAGCAATATGTTATGATAATGCCGTTATTAGAATTCATTTAAAACACCTTTATAAATTGTTAAAACAACTATTGTAGTCATAGACATAATGTATATATTACATAATACCTCAGATTAGAGAATAGGATTGACTTTATTAAAAGCCGAAATTAGGAACAAAATGTTAACAGCAACAATGCATAGTGAAGCATCTTTCTGTGCAAAAATATATGTTACCCTGAAGTAATAAGGCTTCAGGTAATAGTATCGGGTCTCCGCACTTTAGGCGCGTCTCACAGTACTTTTCCCACTTTAGTTCCGGAATGTCGCGTTCCACCTAAAGCAACCCGGAACTGAATGAGTTGCATCAAACCTTTTCACCCCATTTTCCGTCCCCGCTAGAGAGCAGCGGACTTCATGGGAAGAAAAGGTTCCTAAGTCTGATAATACACATGAGAGCAAAAATTGCAAACCACAGGACCGTAACTCCCAAAAACGATATTTGACACAAAGCAAATATAATATACATGACATTAGCATATTAGAAATAGCACAAAAGCGCACAAACAAGAGACTAAAACTTATGGCAACACAAAACAAAACATGGGAGCGGTGGAGGATGAGGAGTGCTGTCGCGTTCCGGGAGATTTTAACTCGGAAGCTTCAAGTAGTTGGAGGACTGGGCTTCGTAGAACGCTGCTGGGAGTCCCCAGCAGCTTCTACGGAAGGCAGTCCCCAAACTCCGGGGACTTCGGGTGTGCAGTATAGCCGGATGTTGTTTACGACCTGCCAGTAAACCCAAAGCAGAAGAAAAAGAAGTGCCGTCAGTGCTACATTGCCAATCCACCCCCCAGGAACTTATTCCGGTAGAAACGCGATCTGTACTTAGTTCATGAGAACTAAAGAAGTTTCCTCATGAACTAAGTTCTGATCCGAACCTTTGGTGGGAAAAGTACTGGGTGGTGAAAGCGCCTAAAATTAGCGACTGTCATTTGTGTTGATTTCTCTTTTTTAATATTGTCTGGTATCCCCTTCTATTCCTTCAACACAAGATAAAAAAGACCGCGACGTCACTGTACCGTTGTGGCCCATAACTGAATAATCCTCCGCTCCGCTTTGTGTCCTTCCTTCTTGCTGTTAAAAATTCCAGTCTGTTCTTCAAGTGGTGTCATGTGATTATCACGGCACACGAAGAGTGTTTTGGGTTCCTTTGCAAGTGATGGGAGTTTTCAAAGACCAGCCTTTTGACGATTTCTCAGCGCTGATCAAAGAATGAAGCGAACTGACATCAATAAACACAGGGCACTGCACCTGAGAACTACAAGGATGTGACACCCTAAAATGCCTCTTTAATCTAAATATACATCAGTAACGAAATAAAAGACATCCTCCAATAAAAGACAAGCCAGGAATGGTTCAACCAATAGCGTCATTTAATGGAAAAACACTACAATTCCCCCTGCAGCCATTGAAAGATTACTGAACGGAAAACAAAAAGACATGTACCAACCATGAGAGTGCTAATGGACACAAAAGAAACATCAAAACGCTACAACAAACAAGCTGAGAAAAGACATACACAAGAAACAAAAACAACTTCAAAAGAACCAAAAGACGAACAGAGCGAAACAAGCACACAACAAAAGGAACAAACACTCTAAACGAACACAGACATCACAACCAACCACAGAGATAGAAATATAATGGCGAAGGGATGAAACCCTACAATTTAATGGTCTTCACATGCAGAGCATCAACAGTGCATGTGTTCTCTGCTGTTAACACATCTAGCACACAGGGTCTACCCAGGAGTCTAGACACCAGAGCGTCACACACAGGAGTCTAGAAACACAGGAGCCTAGTACCAGGAGAACATAGCACACAAAAGGAAGATACTAGTACCTTAGAGTCATAAGAACAGGAAATCAAATAGACACCAGGGAAGTCTAGAACCAGGACTCGCGCTCAGACACAGGAGTAAACACCCCCCAGGAGTCTAAGTACCAGGAGTCTAGCCAGCAGGAGTCTAGTACCAGGGAAACAACAACAAAGAAATTCCTAGTAGCCACCTACAAACAACAGAGAGTCCTAAGCACCAGGAGTACTATATACAGAGAGTCTAGCAACCCAGGGGTCTATACAGGAGTCAGACCCAGGAGTCGAGTATCAGGAAGTCTAGCAACCAGGATCTAGAACCAGGAGTCTAAACCACGAGTCAGTACCAGGAGGTCCAACCACCAGGAGTCGTAGATACCAGGAGTCAAAGCAGACAGGAGTCTAGATACAAGTGAAACACCAGGATTCTAGTATCAGGAGTGCTAGTACCAGGTCCTAGTACTCAGGAGTCCACAACACACAAGAGTCAACAACCAAGAGTCTAAAACACCAAAGAGTCTAGTAACAGGGGTCTGGTACCAGACCCTGAGTCAGACCAGGAGTCCTACTAGGACAGGTGGGCAGCACTAATAACAAGCACCGGGGAGCATGAGTGGGGGGGAAAAGAGGAGAGGGTCACAGCCAAGCCCCTACTCGACTGACCACTGCCGACCAACGAGTTATAAAGACTATCATAATAAAAAAGAGACTGAAACAATTCCAAGATCAGTTTCCTCCCTATGTAGAGAACATGGTGGGGAACATCCTACACGCAACACCAAAACTATCTTGCTCCTGTGTAAAATCAAATGCTATGTGTGTGTGAACATAAAGAAGCTCTCTATAAGAGATTACAGATTGCATGATTTCTTTCTTCTCTTTGGAAAATGAAACAATCTAATACTCCGAAACTAGGAGATTAATGAAAGCAATCCACCTGGGAAGTGAGGGTCGTCACCATCTTTCTCACACAGATTTTACCATCAAGCCTTCTCCTCGTTTCTGAGTAAGACAAAACAACAGTCAGTGTGTTTTGAGGATACATGTTCAAAGAAACCACAAATTAGATGACTGACACAGCTCTAAGGCAAATCAACGCCGCCATAAGGCTTTCAGTTTCTATATTTAGCCGTTTCACACCAAGTACTTTGCCGTACTAGTTCCCAGTACTTAGTTCATGCAGAACTCTTTAGTTCTCATTAACTAAGAGACAGATCGCGTTACACACCGATAAGTTCCTGGGGTGGATTAGGCAAATGAGCCGCTGACGTCCTCTTCTTCTTCTGCTGGGCTCCGCAGGCCGCAACAACTTCACGGCGTATACTGCAGTGGCGAGCCGTGACTTTTATACCTAGGAACCAACTCTGAGCCACCTCTTCCTCGAGTTATGTAAGACAAAAGAACGAACAAACAGCGTAAGATCAAACAACGGCCCGGGGTGCAAAACGCATCAATGAAAGTCGACCTCTACCACACAAAACAACACACCTGTAAATACACTATTTGTGTTCTTTTGAAATTGAAAAGATACTGACATTGTGTTTGTATACTTCGGTCAGTATTGTCTTAAGGTTCATTTGGCATAAGCTTTATTTTGAAGGCGAGTTTACGCTGAATTAAGACAGAAGAAATGGATAGTTGCTATGGAACAAGAAAGTTTCACGCGGGGGAACTTTTCCATAATTCCGCGAATAATAAAACACCCTCCCATTATAGAGGGAAGATATGATGGTCAAATATAGTACTGTCCATTTCACCATTAACTCTCGTTCATACATATAGCATGGCCCTCTGTGAATTCATAGCTGGAACGCGCTGGACGTCCAACAGCTCCTCTCTCATCGAGATGAGCCTTCTTTAATTAAAACCCTTCACATTCCAAACAGAAAACTGAAAGCAAGATTCGAAGGATTTTTTATTTGGAAAGTTTATTTTAAATACAATTTAAATCAAGGTATTTTGTAAAACATGAAAATATAACTAAAAATTTATTAAAAATATTTAAAGAAAAAGAAAAAAGAAAGATATTATATTTTTGTATGTTTTTAAATATTATTTTGAGAATATCTTAGGGCCCCTCACAGAGGGCCTAAGGGACCCTGACAGCTCGCTCACTGGTATACTGGCACAAAGCCCGAAGTCCCGGCCGAAAGTCCCGGAAGTTGGGGACTGCTTCAGTAGAAGCTGCTGGGACTCCCAGCAGCTCTACTGAAGCCTTCCGAGTAACATCTCCGAAGCCGACACGTTCCTCCAATACATACAGACAACAACATAGATATAATAAAATATATAGAAGAATATAAGAATAAGTGAGGGTACTCCTCTCACGTTGGTAGCAATAGAAGCTATGCTAATAAATAGCTAATGCCAGCAAATACAATGGCGGGCTTCAAAAACATATACACGAGTTTTACGGGGCGTGGTTGTAATTACCGCCGCCAGCAAATCGAAATAGGACCTTTTTCTCCCATGAAAGTAACTGCTCTCAGGGTGTAACGACCCTGGGCGTAAAGGTCATTTGTGGTGTGCATTTGCCCTCCTCCTATAATGTACAATGAAAGAGTGATCAGATGTGTGTGTGATAAGCGAATGAGTGCACCAAGTTAGACATGAATTAGCATACTTACAACCATGCTGAATTGAGTCCACAACTGAGAAGAAGAGAAGGAGCATTTAAGATGCAGCCATGCAGAATATCCTCGGAAAAATCAGCAAATCTCTAACAGACATTTCAATCCATCTCACCACACAACATTAGCTTGCATGAGTCCGATATAATATAGCTAAAAAGGTGCTTAGTTAACTGTTGCCCTCGGATCATCCTTTTTGCCTGCTGACTGTGTTAGAAAGCGACTTAAACCTGTCTGTGCGCCTTCTTTTTTCAGGAGTCACTCTTTTCTTTTGGATAACGTTTTCTCCCGTTATTAGACATATGAAGTAAAGGTAAGATTTTTCGTAATTCAAATTTCTCATTTGTTAGGTAAGATTTTTGTGGTAAAAGGTTTATCTTTGGTTTTGAAGAATTATATAGCAAAAACATAACCTCAATAAACCTCTAATTTTCGGTAATTCATTATACCAACGACTTTTATCTGTAACTAATGGACAACCAGTTCTTGGGAGCTGGAAAATGGGCGCGAGTGCCATTTTATACTGCGCCTGGTTCCCACGGTCCTGGGCCGTAACACTACGTAGGGACCAAAAAAGGGGCAGAAAAGGTTATGATGAACTAATCCACCGCTTCCCAGGATTCTTTTTGGTGATGAACGCAACATTTCAAGAATATTGGAACGTATACTGGGAACCCACTCACTCCGGTGTGAAAGGCCCAGTCACGCCAACAGTTAACATTAGTTCTGCTTTAACTGCTTGGTGGACTTCTTTCTGCGGGCGCCATTTTTCGCTTATCGAGCGATTTCAACCACAGATAGAACTCTTCTCCTTCTTTCCTGCTCGCAATCTGCCTGGTGAGAAAATAAGTAAGTGGCGAGAATAAGATTCTCCGCTTTTGTATCAACTAATAGAGCATGTATCCTACACACACCTGAAAGCAGTAATAGGGGTTCATATGACTCATAACTGGGTTTTAAATATTTGTTCTTTAACTCGAGACATTATTGGAATGGAGCAGAAGATAAAATTCATGTATTTGTAAAATTAAAAACTAAATTCTATCATGGTTTGTTTTTTTTGATGAAAATAAATGGACCGTTGATACCTTCGACTTCTGGTTTAGCTCATCTCTCTTCTGTAATGCGTTATCCTCTTCACCCGTGAAGAAGGATAAAGAAATTAAAGCTTAAAGCAAGCAAGTGACAGGCGTATCCGACACTTAGTTAATCAATCAAATCAATCAATCAATCAATCAAGCAGGTATTGGAATACAGCTTTGCAGTGATCACAAGTTTTAACATTATAGTCTCAGCTGGGCTTTACAGTTTAATACAGAATATGAAAAAAATAAAATGGGGGGGGGATTAGCAACGTCTGTCTTTAGTCTTCACAACAGACAAACTGCCAAAGAAACCCAAATTTCATGCGGGAAAAAACTAGAAGAAACCTCTGGGAGAGGATCTCTCTTCCAGTGACGGAACAGATGTAGAAAAATAAGACATTCACAAAAACAGATAGTCATGGGCTGCTCGATTATGGCAAAAATAATAATCTCGATTATTTGGGTCAATAATTGTAATTGCGATTATTAAATGCGATTATTCATTGACTTTAAAACATCCATTTATCTGAGAAAAAAAAGTGAACAGTTATCGTTTTTAACGGTGATGAACGCCTGAACTTTAAGTATAACTCAACTGGAAAAAAAAAAAATGTATTTAAAAAAAAAAAATAAGTTATAAAAATAAGAATCGTTTTATTTCGATTACCCGTTGTTTTCAGTAATCGTTGCAAGCCATAATCGTAATCGCGATAAATACGATTAATTGATCCAGCCCCTAACAGATAGTCAAAAGAAATCTCCTCTTATCTCCTGTGCTACTCACGTTAGCATCGTTGCGAGCGTGTAGCGGTCGTCCTGCGTTGCCTTGCGCTGATGGCCGTACCTCAGCTGCTCCCTCCAGCTTCTGGATGTCCTGCTGGCTCTCGGCTGGGCGCTTCTGCAGCGCCTGGTAGCCGCTCATGAACTTCTTCTTCCGACAGCTCCAGCCCTCTCTCTCAGCTCCTCTGAGTTCCTGTCCTTCTCCATGTGGATCTTCTCCCACCTCCGGCAGCCCGTCGCTTCCGCCTCTGCAGCTTCTCTCACACGGCCTCCTCCAGGGCCTTCCTGCCCCTTGGCCTCCCACCTCGCTCCTGACCAGCTCTGGCTCCCTGTGTCCAGCTGCTCTTTGGCCTCCGTCAGGCGGGTGCAGAAGTCTTCGTCGCTTCTTGTAACGGATGGCTGCTGTCGATCTTGTGTGTTGCCTGTCAGGTTATCCACCATCCAGCCTGGTGCTCCGCTCTTCAGGCTCTCCAGAGAGGCCTGCTCGGGCCTCCTGCGCGGGGTGATCCCGGACAGATGAGGCCTTCAGGTCCTCCAGGGAGCGCTGGTGATGGACCACCAAGAAGTCAAATTTGTCCTTAGAGGGAAGGAAGGGGATCATTAGATTAGGTCGTGCTCCTCAAGATACTCACAGAGCTGAATCAGATTCAGATGCTGCTGAAGGCTCTTTGAGCAGGTTTCTCTCAGTGTCGTGCCGTATGATTATAAAGTTTGTTGTTTGTGTCGTCATGTAATTTGTTGCTTGATATCGTGTCCATTGTGATGTTTACACAGGAGCTTCTGTTATGCAGTCCATTTTCAACTTGACCCATTAAAGTATTATCGTATCGTATCTTGGTGTTTAAATGATATTTTGGAGGCTTTTTTTTTGTTGTTCAAAAATGTTTTATTTGTTTTTTTGATTTCATATCAATTTAACAAATGGTGTTAGTTTCTCCCTCCTCGCCTGCTGCAACAACGTATGAGACTATACTTAGAGAGCATGGAAAGATCTCCAGCTTCTAGCTTTCCATCGTCAATTTGTTTTATTATTGTATTTAAACGCTGAAAACCCCATCTTGTCTATTGTGGTTTATTTGTTTTGGTAGTTATTGGTGCATTTAATCTTGTTTTTAAGTTATCGTTTAATAATTTAATTTATTAATTAATTGTTGATTGTTTTATTTAATTTGAATATTGTTTTAATTATTTTACTCCTATTTGTGTTATTCTATATTGTATTTGTCCCCGTACAGCACGTTGATCACGGGGTTGTTTAAAATGTGCCTATAATAAATGAAGATTTGAGATTGTCTTCAGGATGAAAATCCATTGTCCAACAGCTCTCTGATACTCTGTGCGTGACAGAAGTACCTTTCCAGGTGCTCCCAACGTATGAGACTGACGTCATAGAGCACGGTATGAAAGTCCTAGCCCTGATGCATTTTGCTGATCTTCAGTTTTCCCAGCTCTCTATTGCGTCTCATATTTTCCTTTAACTTTCCTTCCGGAACTATCCCTTGGTCCTTCTCCCGAATAAAGTCCTAATCCTGACTGACTGATTGATACCCACATGCTCTCTGATCCAGTGTGCGTTGGCAGATACGCTTCCAGGTGTCCTCATATCCACGTTCTCCTGTTGCGTCCTGGACCTTCGTTCACCTCGCATCAGCTCCCGGCCTCTTGTTCTCCACTCGGCCCCTCAAGCTCAGCGACCGTCGGCCGCCTCTCCTCTAGCTCCGCCTCGGCTTCTCCCTCAGCTCGCTGCTCTCACTGCTGTGCTCGCGGCCCGCAGAGGCCGCTGACTCCGCAGGACGAGGCTCGGGCATCGGACCCCGGGGCCTCGTCGCCGTCCTCCTGCTGGGAGCGGACTCGGAGCTTCACCTGCAGGTTCTCCATCCCGCCCTCCTGGAGGCTCAGCTCTCCTCCAGATGCACGATCCGACTCTGCTCCTCAACCGTGGTTTGCTGGAACGGATACAAAAAACACGTGGTCACTGTCGCTGAATCATCTGNTGTGTGTGTGTGTGTGTGTGTGTGTGTGTGTGTGTGTGTGCGTGTGTGTGTGCACGTGTGAGATGAGTAATTGAATGTGACCTGTTGCAGCTACCGAAAGCAAAACGGAGAACAGTGGGTGAACCACATCTTTCGGTAGCTGCAACAGGTCACATTCAATTACTCATCTCACACGTGCACACACACACGCACACACACACACACACACACACACACACACACACACACACACACACACACACACACACACAAACATGGCACAAGGTCAGGTAGGACAGTGATTCAAGACAATTTTATGTGCAGTGTTGGAAACTAGTTACCAGTACGGTACTTGAGTACAGTTTTAAGGTACTTTTATTCACTTGAGTATTTCAATGTTTGCCTTTGATTATACTCAAACACCACCACACTCTACTTTTTACTAATACATTTATCTGACCTCTTTAATTAATTGGGGATTCAGATATATCATTGAACATGAAATATAAATCAACTAATAAATGATGATGTATTACTATATTACGCTGCCCAAAAGTATATATATACATATAACACATTATTGTCTCAATAATAAAAATTCAATAGTGTCATTTATATTCTGAAATGGGACAGTCTGCATAATGAGTATATTTTGATGCAAATATTTTTGTGAGATTTATAATACAGAAGCTGTAACGGTGTATATCCACACTGTGGTCACGCTACTTTTACTTTGACCTCCCCCACTGCACATGTTGAACATTGAAACTCTCACATGTGGTTTTGAGAGGGATTTTTTTGTTGTGGCCTTTTTGTGCTGCATAAAAGCCCACAATCATTCAAATTAATCCTTTCAGCACTGTGGCCCGTCGCCCACTGTCACAAGAGATGACTCAGAGTCGCTCTGTGCAGCACCAAGGCCTCGATTGCCCAGTGACAGACTGGCATTGATGTGGGGGG
>NW_011353632.1:95724-116703 GCF_000735185.1 Notothenia coriiceps | reverse complement strand
GGGGGGGGGGGGGGGCGGGCAAAGACGGATGCAATAGTACTGACTATTAAAGGTCCCATGTCATGGCCATTTTCTACTGATCATAATTCCATTGTTGAGGTCTAGAATATATTTATATTGTGCAATTTTCCAAACTCACATTGGTTTCTCATACAGCATCTCTGTATAGCATGTGTATTCACTCTCTTCACCGCTGAGAGAGTGTGTGTGTGTATGAGGAGCTCCATGGATTGGTCTATTTGGACAAATGGGTTCATTTGGGTATGGGCACGTCACTATACCCAGGAAGAAAAAAATAGAAAAAGAGAAATCTCCAACGAGGGGTTCTGAGGCAGCATAGACAGGTCTTTTCGGTGTTAGAGTTTTACTCGCTACAGGGTGCACTTTGAGGGTTTGTGACTCTGCAGACCATTTACATGCATAAAAACCTTCATAACACACAAGGGGACGGGTAATAACCGGAAAAGCATGACATGGGACCTTTAAAGGTACAGGGGTAGGTAATAATGGAGAAAGCAGCTCGAGTGCGCTAGAATTTGAAAGTACACAACCGGAAAAAATGTGGTCGTACTTTTTACAGCACCACGGCTTCCGCAGATGAAGTTTTTTTATGTATTTATTGACAAAGCATTTAATGTATTCATTGCTATCGGGATGTTAAGAGCATTCCATGGAATATAACAAAAAGTGTTTCTGAACTGAATTACCTACCCCACCTTTAAGCACATAATAAATATTAGTCGGAAATGGACTGGAGAGGAGAAAAACGTATTTGAAGTTTCAATGTTTGAAAGATCTGCTGCATCTAATTTCTTATCTGACATGCACCGTATGTACTTCACACACACCTACACAAGCAGCATACACACACACACACACACACACGCACGCGCGCACACACACACACACACACACACACACACACACACACACACACACACACATAATGATAATGTGAAAACAAAAGTGTTCCCCAGTTTCTTGTTTATTTGGAAACAAAGCAATGACTATTCCTTACAAAACACAGCAGTTATTGTTCATTACAGACAGAGACATTCTGGGTTTAAGATGTTTCTAAATAAGAAAGATATTTCCAGCTGTAACAACACATTAAGGCAGAAGAGAATTACTCACAAACGGTCTGGGCCAAAAACAAATTGGATTATGTGCGATAGTTTAGCTGCTAATTAAACAACCCGAGTCTAGGAGTGAACTTCAAATAAAATATGTTAACAAGCTTTATAAATGCATAATTAGCATGGGGCCACCTGACAGTTATTAACTGTGCACAGCACTTAACTCTCTCTTGTAAATACAATAAAATAATGTTGTGTTAATATGTGTGTTTGTGTTGGTGTGTGCGTGTTATTTTGTGTGTGTGTGTGTGTGTGTGTTTGTGTTTGTGTGTGGTCTCTAATTAATGGGATTCTTCTCTTCTTCATCCTCATTCAGGTTTCTCTTGTTCCCTTTATTAATACGTTTGATCACTATGACGAAGACAATGACTGCAACAAGAGAAAAAAAAAATCAGTCACCAACACGATACTAGATAACAACACAATATCCTACAGTATGAACAATGCCGGTTAAAACGTGAATTTGTTTTTCAAAGATAACAGAGTAATATATATGACAGTTTGTCAGACTTACGGCAGAATCCCAGAACGCCGGCCAGGATCCCGATAGTGGGTCCCATCCCAAAACCGAGTTTACGCTCCACTGGCGCCATGTAGCAGTAACCCAGCTCTGTGCAGTTACATACTCTCACTGGAATATAGGGAAGAGACACACACATGTCATCAAACTTTATATTTATATTTATAAAATACATGGTATGAAGTATATTATTATCGTTTAACTTTAGAGGAGGCAGCTTAGGTTAATCGCTGTATACGAATCGCATGAAAAGACACAGAAACAAAAACGATGACAGTTAATCTCTCCCATTACATTCTGTGTAAACTGTCTCTGTGTACAAATGTTGGTCAATTTTTCACTTTAAAACACAGGTTTGTATTTCAGCCCATATTATAATTTTTTTTTCAAACGTTTTAATTAAATCTGACCACTGTTTTTTCTGCTTCACTGTGTGACTCAGCATTCAACATTCATAGTGTCTCTCTAAACGCCTACTGGTCTCCCTTTCCTCTCTTTGCAACTAAGCCCCAAGCATATTTGTCCTTTATAAAGATATATATCTTGTTCAAAAGATCTTATTTCATGTTTAGAAAAGCTTAAAAAATACTATAGTGTTTTTTAAAACTCATCTAGTTTTTAGCAAATCAAACAGGAGGAAATGGTTGATTTGTTGGGGACTCATTTTAGCGGCAGATTATCATGTGTTATAGTTAACAGGAACAAGTTGCTGAATATTGGATTGATTAAAACAAAATTACTCTGCCTGTGTTTATGAAATTAAGGAATATGTGTAAATAGCTATGGATACAATAGGGATATGTGCAATTTGACGGACACTATGCATAGGTGCAATAGGGAAAGTGCAATATTTGATTTATGTATAAATACAATAGGGAAAAGTACAATATTTGATTATGTATGAATGCAATAGGGATATGTGCAATAGGGAAAGTTCTGTACCTGTATGTTTCTTGGCCATGTGATATGTGATCTCTGTTCTGTATCTATGACTGATTGTCCTAAATGTTTTATGGTTATTATCTCGATGCCCAAGACAAATTTCTCCTATGGGAGACAATAAAGCTCTATCTAATCTAATATTTTTACTACATATTGGGCTTTGAACTCACCCTCAAACGACTGTGTGACTCCCAGGCCTGTACTGTCTTTAATGCTAATGGGAATTACAAAGGTTTTATCTTCAATCGGAGATTTCCTCAGAGTCAGTGTGGCTGATGAACCTGTATAACAGACAAAGAAACACAAGAACAGTGTTAAGATTTGTAAAACGTTTTAGTTAACACTTTCTCTGCTTTCTTAAATGACTAGTAAAGAACGTCAGCGTACCGTCAACGCTCTTCAGTTCCCAGTTGGGAGATTTCTTGCCGTGGGCGAAAGCGAAGGTGAACGGCTGGGAGAAGGGAGCGCTGTCTGTGTCCTCGGCCTTGATGGTGACAGGCTTGGCGTTCTTCACACAGATGAAGGCCTGCTTCTCCGTCAGTTTGGGGAAGTTGTCGTTGACATCCAGCAGCCTCACAGACACCACACGCTCAGAAGACTTTTCTGGGTTCTCTTTAGAGATAAATCAAAAAGCATGAGAAAGGTCTCCTGAAACTAGTTTATTAAATAAAGGAAAACAATGGTCAGGTTTCAGTTTGTAAGAACATAAAATACTAACAACATTAATAATATTATCAAGTTATTGAATCCACTTCTGTACCAATGTTCCTTTGTTAAAGAGATCTTCTTAGTTGCTCTGCTCACCTAGATGTTTTCTTATAAATTAAAGGCACAATCCTTGAGAAAACATGACACTGTTAGAAGCTGATATCTCACCCTTCTCAAATGCAGTGACAGTGACTTCAAAAGACTCCAGCGTTTCTCTGTCCAGCTTTCCTTTGGTCTTGATCTCTCCTGTGGCAGCATCGATCTCCAGCCATCCTTGAGAGTCACCGTCCAACGTGAATCTGAACAACAATCACACACAAATAAGTGTGTATATTAGTAATATATATTATAAATCATCCACAGTACACCAGGCTCTGGACTGGGGGCCTGGGGGGGGATAATGGTAGTCAAAACAATTCAATAGCCTGGCTTGTGTACATGTCAAGTCCTAACAGTCGCAGTAATGGTAAAAACAAAGACAGTAATGATCCAGTGGAACATTTCCGTGTGTGTGTGTGTGTGTGTGTGTGTGTGTGTGTGTGTGTGTGTGTGTGTGTGTGTGTGTGTGTGTGTGTGTGTGTGTGTGTTCAGTCCTCTATCATACATCACATCTTGTTTAAGCAGATAAACAACATGGATACAGACTAAGTGTTGTCTCCCTCAGGTTTTTAGGAGTGTGTTTTGAAGTCCGTGTAAGGGTTTATAGCTCTGAGCTGTTTTTGTGGTTATTGCCTTTAAATAAAAAGTAAAACAATTATTAGTAATTTGATGTGTAGTTTAACATATTTAATTTTCTAAGATATTTAATAGTTCAACATTTCAATAGTTGGGAATTTTCTTAGTTGCTGACATTTTATAAAGGTTTGTGGGAGCTATTATTGAAGGGTTTTAGAGGAACTTCATATTAAAGCACAAGGCAGAGATTATTCTTTATTTCTACTGTTGTCAACAAATACCAACAGTACATAAGTCTATCTCCAACTTCCTAATGTTTTTCTATGCTGAAGACCCAAATCCTTACATTAAATGTAATTCATTTTGTTTCATAAAGAAGGATAAATATTAGGGAAGATATATCAGGCTGTTGGTACACTGACAATACATGTGCGAAGATTCAATTCCTACTTGATTTTAGTCTTCATGGTAGTTGGTGCGTGCTTGGTATGGCCTGTGTTATTTATTTACCGGATCTCTTTGCCCTCTGGATCTTTAGCCTCCACAGTGAGCAGCACCGATCCCTTGGTGGTGTTTTCGGGCACCGTCACATCCAGGATGTCCTGACTGAACTCTGGAGCCTCGTCCACGTCAGTGAGGGACACAGTGATGGAGGTTGTGGATTCGCTGCCGTACTCCAGACCCTTCATCAGCGGCTCCGTGTTACGAGCATCAATCTGGAGATTGTAGGTGACGGAGGACTCGAAGTCCAGAGGCTGTCAGGAGACAAGCAGGCGGGTTAGAAATAAAAAAGGAAATAAAATGTTGAAGGTCACAACACAGTCCTGACTCACAGGTTACATTTCTTGGAGAAGATGGCTGCCAAGAAAAACTCTCCACCCTGCTTATCCAAGGAATTGTATATTTAAAGTCGTGCTAAGCAGCTCTATCTACACATTCACGCACGACTACTTTCTATTTTGTCACACAAAAGTAATAATTCAGATCCAACAGCTTTACGAAGAATTACAGAAAAGAATGACCAACTATTTTGGTAGTTTTTTTATTCATTTATACCGGAAAAAAACACATTTCCTGCTGAAACGTGAGAATGTATAGCTTTTATTTTTTATATTTTAAAAAACGCTACACAGTTTTGGACTGCTGATTGGTTCAAACAAAAAATTCAAAATAACAATTGCTTAGACTGGGATTTTTGTTCTGCCATATTAAAGAGTAAAACATGTTTTTATTGATAAAACAAATCAATAAAATATAAAAGGATTAAAAATAGTAATCATCAGTTGCAACCATATATAAGCCATATATACCACACGAATGCCTACAAAACAATGAACGAATCAACTAACAGTTCAACACGGAACAGTTCCAGATCCAAACCATTGGAAGACCACATGGGAGATGTAGAAAAAGGAGTTACGTACCTTAGATACGACCACATGGCCAACGCCGTGGCCGTCGGTCTGCACACTGAAGACACCTTCATCATCTCCAGCTACGATGTGGAACTCGATGAGCGAGCTGCCGCTGTCGGGGTCATCGGCGTCGGTCGCTTTGATGGACAGCACGGTGTGTCCCACAGGAATGTCCTCAGACAGAGACTGAGTGCCGTACTGCACACAGAAACATGAATAAAATCAGCCAAACAGTGTGAGGAAAACGCGAGGAAGGTGTGGCTCACATACTTACATTGGTCTTCTCAAACTGAGGCGTCTCGTTATTGACGTCAATGACCTTGACGACGACCTTACATTCTGTGCTGTAAGCTGTGAGGGGAAACATTATTATTTTCACCTTTAGTGATTAGTAAACTACCAACAACAATAAATAAAATGAATTCAGTTATCACAGAGAACATACATTTCCGGGAAATAAATAAGGGATTGTGCAAGAAGCTTTTAACATTTAAGAAAAACTAAATAATATATAATAAAGTGAATTAATTCAGGGCTTTTTAACTTTAACTTGACTAAATCATTTTTAAAAAGTTTGTATCTATTACAAATAAAATAACGTTTGTTTCCTATAATTGCCCATTATATTGTAGAATTGGCAAAAATAGAAACAAATTTGGATTAAAAGGCAAAAGCTTGAGTCCATTAAGTTTTCAAAATGAATAAAAATATTACAACCATTTGACCAGTTTGTTTTTGTGTGACTTTTGTTTTCAGGTGTGTGACATGACACAGTTTGTTACCTGGGTCGTTGACTCTGACGTTGAGGTTATACACATGGTGGTTTTTCCGCTGCAGAGGGCGCAGTGCCTGGATTCTTCCGGAAGCAGCGTCGATGGAGAAGGCGTTGGGGGAGGTGGCTGGAATCTGGGACAGGATGGTGTAAGTGAGCAAAGAGTTTATTGTCCCGGCCTGATCGTCATCGTGAGCCAACAGCAGTCCAATCAGGCTGCCTGGAAGCACAAGAAACAGACTGTAAGAATAAACAGTCCAAGGGGCTCTGGTTACAGTCAAAGTAAACCCCGCTGTAGAAGACTGCAACGTTGACCAGAAAGGAGTAAACACAATTCAGGAGTTTTGTGTCAAAAATATCAATGATAACAATATATATTATTCAGAATGAGACGATTTTAGCCTACATCACAGGATGTAACAAACTTTGTTCTGTGTGCGTTTATCAAAGGACAAGAATAGAGTTTTCTTTTTGTTTAAATTTCACCCAATTTTCTTCTTTATGATATAGATATGTTTAATTATGTGATCTCAAGACAGGTGGTATTAAAGGTTAGTCTTTAACTTCACTTTAAGTATCAGTTAGTGAGTTGCAGTGGAACAAAGTACATTTACAGTACTTAGTTCAATTTGATCTACTAGACTTGAGTATTTCAATCTTATGTTAAATATGGTATTGTATCATACAAAATATAATTAACTTGTAAAATATCATTTATTATTATTAAAGATGCGTCCCTGCAGTATATAAAGTAGTTTCAATTTTCACCATTATTACCAGCTGCAACATTATAGTAATTCTTACAGATAGCTGAATCTACAGTTATTAAACATTAAATGTAAAGTACATATAACACATTATGTAATGATCACACACACACACACGGACACACACACACACACACACACACACACACACACACACACACACACGCACACATCGTACCTTCAGGCTCGTCCTCCTGCACCTCAAACTCAGTCTCCATATTTTCACACACGGGTGCGTTGTCGTTCACATCCCCCACCAACACGTGAATCTCCATGGGTGGATCCACCTGTTGCTCCATCTCATCCACTGCGAACACCACCAGGATGTACTGAAACACAAGTTCAACAATCATCCCTAGAAGTTTGAGAAGTTATTGTCATGTAGGATAACAGTGAGTTATTGGGCAAACTAAGCTGTTATTGTGTACCATGTCCTTGTCTTCTCTATCCAACTCCTCTGTCAGATGTATTTCTCCTTCTTCTGTGATCTGGAAGGGGAATTTCAGCTCTCGCTCCTTCTGGACTAACGTGTAGATGGCATTGGGCTCATTGGACTGGACCTGGATCCAGACAGGGAGGAAAGAGGCCAGATCGCGAAGGTTAGATTCTGGATATAAAGTGGATATGACATGATTGCAATTCTGCAGAGATAGAATCCCTCCGTACCTTTGCGATGACCTTAGGGTAAGACTCCTTCAAGTGCTCTTTAATAGTTATCGGGCCAGGATTGACCCAAAGGTTCTGCTGCACAACAATGTGCATAATGGCGTTTCCACTCAGCGCCGTCTCCGACGCTCCTCCCAGGTCCTGCACGCGCACTGACAGGGTGAAGTCTGGGTCCTCCAGGGGGTCCATGTTCCTCCTCCTCAATTCTGACACCACAGAGGAAGACACACGTTTTATCTAGAGCCACACAGGCAACAAAAACAAAGACTTTGGAGGGTTTAACATGACAAACTTATTTGACTAGATCTCTAATTTCAGAAAAATGAGTCACATGCTTCTCCCCGTCTACACTCGTCACCTCATCTCCAGATAAATCACACCAGCAGCACCAGCAGCTGGCAGGCGTCTCTTCCTCTGTGATTCTGTGTTTATCTACATTAACACCACCTCTCACTTTCACATTTGTTGAATGTGCTGAACTTGTAAAGGTAATGTACAATTAGTAAGTCATTGTTTTTTACTTAAGGTATTTCCATTTTCTGCTAATTTATACTTCTACTACACTATATCCCGGAGTGAAATATTATACGCCTTACTCCATGATTTTTATTTTATAAATGTAGTTAATAATTTCTTTGCAGATTCAGATTAGAACTTTATTGATCCTTTGATGAAAAGGGCAAGCTGCCTAGCAGTTTATAATATTGTAAAAGTATGCCAGATCTTTACCAGCAGCAACATTTAGGTAATATACATTTGAATGCATCACATTTTTATTCGAAATAAAAAAATATGATCCATTTTAATCAAATGGACCCTTCTGCATAATGAGTACTCTTACTTTTAGTAATTTGAGTACATTTTGATGCTAATATGTTTGCACTTTTTCTGTTAAATTCTTAATGCAGGATATTTTCTTTCAACAGAATATTTCTACACTGGGATATTTATTTTTTAGTTCAAGTAAAATATCTAAGTACTTCTTCCCCCGCTGAGTATGTGTAAGCATGTGTATTATTATTTGTGTTGCTGGGTACAAACCTGCTTTCTCCACACAGGTGAAGAAGGGGTTTTCCTCATAAGGGATGTTCTTCACTGGGCAGTAGTCGTCAAACTTCGTCCTCAGAGCGTCAATGCTGCGATCTTCTCCTTTGCCATAGTGGATGCCTTCTCTAGCCTTAAGCATCTTTTCCCCTATTTAAAGAACACACACACATTAAATACTGTTCAGTAAAATGGCAAACAGCTCACAGATGTAAACAAGCATCTTCAAACTCAGCCTTATTTACAAGCTCAAAGTAATCGGTGATCAACATCACGCGATACCTTCAGCCAATCTGCCTCCAATCAGCGTTAATCTCGCCTCACAAGATGAGCTGTGTAATCTGGATTTACAGTGGCACTATACTGCCAGATTACAGGCAGAGATGGACAGATTACAGACTTTCTCACGGAGGGTGCTCTTGGTTCTGTGTTCCCCGACGTCTGTATGTTCATGTATGTGTGTTAATGACAGTGTGTTAATGAAAGTGTTAGTACCTGCTTCTGTGGTGGAGATCTCTCCGGTATGGGGGTCCACCTGGAACAGAGGGACTTGGTGGTTGTTGGGGATCTGGCTGACCAGGCTGTAGCTCAGGTGAGCGTTTGGAGTCTCTGGGTCGTCCCGATCAAATGCAAACACTTGTGCAAATGGGGTACCTGAAACAACATACAAAACTGATTTATAAAAACTGAAGTCTTATCCCAGTGAAATAATCTCTGAGTATTTCAAACCGGAGAAATGTAATGATGTCAGGCAACAATAAGGCTTAACCCACACGCATGCCAGCAATCCTGCTTTCTAATGCTTCTAGATGTTTATCACACAGTTTTTTATTGCCATACACATTCAAAAGTACATCATGTATTTTCCTTAGAGCCTTATTATTGCACAGTAATACAGCTGTAATGAAGGAAATGTTTTCCTGCCAATGCATCCTAAAGAGCAGCTACATCGAATACACTACAGCCCAATGCCAAAAAGCAACCCTTAAAATACTGTTCTCCTATTTAATTTTCCCTTAGGCAATGAAAAAAAGTATTCTTATTTCATAATATATATTAGAAAATGCATTTGTATTGTGTGTACGCTTGGTGTCACTCTACATTGAAACATGTCTCGTGAAAAACTTTAACAGTATTCCTTTTTTACTCTTTCCTGTTTTCCTGTTATTCTCTGACGGTTTAAGGTTGAAATACAATTATTTTCCGATGCCAATGAGATACACAACTCCTGCCAGAGGTTTCACACAATTTTACTGATGCACTTAACCCTCCAAGATGTGAAGCCATGCCCCAGCAAAGGTGGGGTAAAAGGAAGAAATGTCTCCCTAAAAGCCACTCGAGCAGTTTTCACAAATACCCGGACGTTCACCAATTTAAAACACACCTGTTGGACTGTTTTCTCTGACCACAGCTGTGTAGGTGCTCTGGTTGAAGTAAGGAGCATTGTTGTTCATATCCACAACATTTATCGTCACATAAATTGGGCCATCCACAACTTCCTCATCTGCCAGTGCCTCCACCTGGATGAAGCCACACAAACAAACAAGCACAAGTACATATAAATAAAGTTTTATAGTGACTACATTTATGCTGTGTATTTGCAAGAGGAGAGAGGACCACATTACCATGAGCATGTAATGATCTTCTTGGGACCAGTCCAGAGGCTTCTCCAGGTACAGCCACCCGTCCTGTGTAATCCTAATGTCTTCCTTACCTTCTCCACTCAGCCTGAAATTATTTACACCTAGATGGGTCACCTGAAACTATGAAGGGAAAGATGGTCACTTAACGATACAAGTTGTTACGAAACACATTCACTGCAGGTAGGACACACATGTCTTTCTAGTGATTATCATTATTATTGGAAAACAGACTTGAATAAGGTCACCATGCATAACATATAAATACATGGCGACATTGTGTAAGTCTGGTCTTTGTTATATCTGAATAACTGTTTTTAAAAAAGCTTTCATTTTCACCTATCCAACATAATAGAGCTAGACCGCTTTTTCAAATCTCTCATGTAACCACATAATAGAAATTCACATAGAACAATTTATTGATAGTTATTGTTTTTAAAGATAACAGCCTATATTGCTCAATCTCTACCCGGGAGTCACATTAATTATCAACACATTTATAATTGTTAAACCTCTGATGCGTTGAAGTAGTATGAAGTAGTGTTTGAGGAAAAAGGTAAATATACATGAAAATTGTACTTAAGTGTAGTGTTTGAATAATTGCTTTTAGTTATGTGTGTAATACCTGATGCATGGCATATGGCACTGGTGTCCCCTCTGCCACATCCAGCTGTGTGTTCTCAAACAGTCCCTTCTTTTCCTCCAGATCCTTCCCGAAGGCCTATCAGAACAGAAACAGAGGTCAAAGGTCACTGAATACACTAGAGGCTGAGTTCAAACTGAACCTCTCACACTCACACACACATTAGCACTTTCAACTTGATACTGCAGCTGAATGTAGTCAGGCATTGAGGGCATGTTTTACAGCCAAGTTATTTATTGAACCAAGAATACATGACAAGTGGGGAACTCTTGTATTTCGCTGCAGGACAGAGCAAAGTCTACGGACAAAAGACTAATGCTTAGTTTAGTAATATTCACACTTCCTTTATGCGTTTTAAATAAGTAGCCAAAAGCTTTCTTGCACACATTTCTTTAACTTGGTTATCAATATTTTCTTTGTTCAAGATTGTCAAGCCTATACTTCCTGCACCTATTAATTGTTCATGAATGAATCCAATAGCCTTTTAAGAGGGTCCTCTGATTGTGCATTTACTATGAATATGAATTAAAGGATAGGAACAACAGTTGGCAGTGTTATGTACTCACAATGCTCAACAGGAGTGGGAGCAACCACAGATGCATCATGGGTGTCATGATCACAGCCTGGGAAGGAAGAGGAGATATGGGGGATAGGTGTTATTAAAACATGGTGAAAGGGCCCGGGAAAGAAAGAGGTTGAGGAGGCAGAGGTGACATGAGAGGATGGTTTAAATTAAGCCCTTGAAAATAAAAAGACATTATATAAGATTTGAATACTGTGCCCTGCTGTTAAATTCACATCTTTTGCTAACGGGAATTATGGGAAATGGTGTCGATAATTGTTACTGAGTCCTTCTAGAAACAATTAACCCCAGTGTGCTTCAGTACACGACTTACTCTGTTCAGCAAAATTAGTTATTGATTCATAAAGACAAGGAAAATGTGTCCTTGGATATCTACACATGAACATGGTATCTCCTTGTGTGGCTCCACCCACACATCCAGCTCAACCACCCACCTCAGCACACAGCAGAAACTGAAAGTCAGAGCTCAATTGCATCGCCAGACTTTTAAAAAAACAATTTTTCACACAGGGTATCAACATGACAAAGGTACCCAAAGCTCAATGTGGAAACCTCAATGAGTTTACAGCTATCTCAGAGTTTAGAATAACATAACAGCCTCCATTGTGTGTTTGTATAGGTGGGTGTGGTTTCATTTTGTACAAATTGATTGATAGCAAACACTGTCTCTCTGACATCCAAAATGTACAAAGTGTTTCAAAGACGTTATGTCCAGATAACAGCAGAATATATGTTCAATACTGTTTGAGGGAACATCACAATGACTACGCTCTGGACAATGACAGTATTCATTCATGTGGAACAAGACTAAACTAACTGATTGTGTTAAGAAAATGTATCAGGATTGTATAGAAAAGTTGTCACGTTTGAGATATGCAGACTTGTAAAATGCAGCGTAGAGAGGAGGCTAAAGTCTGCGGCCACAGAAAAGTGAAGGTGACATTGAGTCGCGGCTAATGACCTTATTGTAGCACAGCACACCTTTAATGTCACCGCTCTGGTACACTCCTTAATATAAGATAATATAAGAAAGCAAGGTAACTTTTGTTCAATTTCGCTTGAGTTCAACTTTAATTCGGATTTTGTCTCCATAGGATCACTACCTCTGCTGACGGGAATATTCAAACAAACAAGACATTTCTGGCACTACCATTTAACAGAAATCACTTTTAATTTAAGCTTGACTTCCTGTGAGGAAAACACTCTGTAAGTGGATGTATTTAATGTATTTGTCGCAACAAGGATTGATGTAAGTATGATGAAATAACTTCGGTGTTGCAGGCCCTTTCTTCCTCCTTTTAGCAAATTGTCTCAATGACCTTTGTCAGTCTGCATTTCAGCTCTTATAACATCAAATATAGTGCCCCATACAGGTATTATCCCCTGAAAGCCAGGCACTGAAGACAAACCAGGAAGCCACCAGAGAGGAAGGACAGGTCGAATGTCAGATTTGCCAACGCCTGATGCAAAGGCCCTGCCAAAGTCAACTGAAGATCACAGCCTTTCTGAATTTAACTAAAAGCACCTGGCACACTAAACACATCCAGTTAAACCCAAAGAGGCAGATCAGTTTCTGTCCAATTCTCACATCAAAATCTACCCCAAATATTCAACATTTCCAAAGCTAGGAGACAGAGAGTGAGCAGACTTACCTTTCTGAAGCGATCTAGCGAGTCACTCCCTAGACCTCAGAGTGATCTTAGCAGCCCCATCCTGTCTGGTCAAACGTTAACCAAGCGCTAACCAGCTATGTTTTATTGAATCTAATGATTGTCTAATCTCCCTGCCCTCATGAGGAGCTAGCCAATGGGAGAGAAGCTGACAAGGGAGAAGGAGACAGGAAGAACAGAACAATGATTCAGACAGTACTGTAAAAGACAAACAAATGATCACTTAATATTAGACACTGATTTTTACATAAATACTCACCAGGTATAGATTGATAGTGGATTATAGTAGCAAACAAACAAGCTGAAGGATTTTCAATTGAGTATTTTTGAGACAACAGGTGTGTTCATTGAAAAGAAAAAGAGAAAAACTTGGAATGAAAAGGGTATAACAATGGGGGTAAATGTATGTAGAAATCTGCTATTCAGCATTTTAGTTTCTAAATTCCCCTCAGACTTTGACCTATGCACCTCTGCACTGTTAGATTTTCCATTAGTAGCAGTGCCTGATAAGAGCTGTGTGTGCATAGACAATAGGACTCACAGATTACACTCACAATCCATTGCATCATAAGAATGCAAACCTATGGGGTCATCTGGTGTGATTCAGCAGGTCAAGGGACAGTCTATAAAAGTCTTCAACAGCAGGTGAGATTCCTCCCTAAACTTTCCCACCTCTAGAAAGTTTATAACGCCATCAAAAACCTGAAAGCCCATGTTTTTCTTCACGTGTTATTATTAATTGATGGTATAGTTAATAGGAGCATTTAACATAGACAAATGACAAAGCAAGTTGCCAAACAAAATCTGGGGGATTAGAACAGGAATGTAAAAGTAAATGCTGAATACCCCTAGATACATTTAAACACACATAAAAACATAACATTAAAAGAATAGAGATGAGTACAGCTTTGTTTCTGAACTAACACGAGTGGTATCTCTCTTTAAAGCGGTGAATTTGCAGCACACTTCAAGTGATCAGGTAGCCATTTCAAGGAATTTGTTCCTTTCACAGAAAAAGCTGTCCGAGCAAAATATGTTTTATCTGACAGAAGCCACATCAAGCTGCTCTAGTGGATCTGCTGCAGCTCTGTAATCTCTTGCTGTATTTGCTTTGAAGATGACGAGTCCAATACACTCAAGCTTTATATGATAAAAACAATAATGTGTGTAAGAATCTTGTTTTAACTTAAAATGTGGCAACAATAGTACTTTATTCATTTTTTGTCCAATATTTTCAAGATTTGTACTGCTTTCACATTTATCACCCGACCTCACATTTAGCCAGAATTATCTCCAAAACACCCTAATGCTACACAGGCTATTATCATGGGCTAAAAGCTGCAGGCTTGACAAGCTGCGGAAAGCTGCTTGGAAACAACACAGAGCTTTATGTGAATCTGCAACTGTAGAATAACAGGCTGTGTGTGAGTCACCGTTTCACAGCACCGTCATTTAACCAGAACCTGTGAGTTGATGGCTCAGCGGATGAAACCATGAATTCAGATGGAGGGGACTCTGTTATCTAATGTTTGCTGCTCTGCCTTCTGATAGATGTTCTGGCTCCAACACCATCTGCCTGACGGTCACTCAAATGAACATACACAAAACACTTCCTGGGAATGTTACCATGGCAATATATTTTACCTATTTTCTCTCATGCAGACAGACAAACATAAAAAGGGGACTTATGTGTTTCTAAAAGTTCAGCTTTAATGTCACCTGACTCATCTTTTGACAGCTCAGTTGTGTCTCCTTTGTATCAAAGCTGAGTCACCCATCTCATTGTTAATTTTGAGATGACAGACAACAAGCAACAGTTTTTTTGTATTATCCAAAATTGGATGATGTCACTTTATTTCAATAAACAACACTGAAACATACAAGTAGCAAAACACATCATCAGTCTGTTATTTATTACAGAGTGCAAAGACAACACGTAATAAATCAAATCAAAGAAACCACTAGATGATCATCCTCATATTTAATCATCAATAGCTTACAACTGGTAATCTCAGCACTTTGACAGACGACACGATTGGGAGGGATGAGAGCTAAAGGATGAGGAAAGAGAGATGGCAGGAGAGAAAAGAACAATATGAATGCATTTGTTCAAAACACAGAAACATTACAGCTTTCTCTCAGTTTCCATCGGTGATCCTCCAACATTAATGCCTCATAAACACATGAAGTCTTTGCGTCAAGTCCATTGCAAAGGCTGTGCTCTTCCACTCAGTCTGCTTTAGAGAGCAGCATATGGATGCATTGCCGAAAAGTTGCAAACACCTCTCAGGTACACCAGCCTGGCTCAGTGTGAACACTGAGGACTGAGGTTTGAACCATCCAACGTTTAGCCCTTCAGAAGCAGGTGTCACCATGTTCTGCTCTCCAGGTTGGAGTCTGCTTTAAAGGTTTGGCGCAGAGTTAAACCAAACTCCGTCAGGCTCCTACAGCACGGAGAGATCATGGCAGGACTTAGACTTGAGCCATAACGCCACACTAGGATTGTTCTTTGCCACCACCTTGTCTAGGAAGCGTTTTGCCTTCTTAGGGAGGCTCTCTCTGCGTGCGTTACAGTTTATGTGCCTGCGGTGCCTGTTGGCTTCCTTGGATTCTCGGCGTAGACGCAGCTGTCGCACCATGCCGTGAAAAGCCTCCCACACGTTGTGCTGCATGGCGGCTGAGGTTTCAATAAACTTGCAGTCAAAGACAGCAGCGCAGGCACGACCCTCTGAAACAGAAAGCCAATGATGAGTACTTAAATAAGTTAAAACCTTACAGTGAATAGTGCTCATTACGCACAGACAGGGATTGTATCCTCACCACTGACAGACACCTCTCTGCGTCGCACCAGGTCACATTTGTTCCCCACCAGGATGATGGGTGTGTGTTGTGCAGGACGGACGCACCGCAGGCTGATCCTGAGCTCAGAGGCTCGCAGGAACGAGGCCCGGTCAGTCACAGAGTACAGCAGCAGGTAGGCATCACCTGTCTGCATGCAGGGTTCCTGAGCACATTTGTTGTCAGTCTGAAAACACAAATAAAAACAGTTAGATTCAATATTTTCACTTAGATGTGTACAGTCAGTGTGCCATCATCTGAGTCACACAAGTCAATGTAGCTGTTTCTATCTCACCTCTGCATCCCATGTGTCAAGAAGTGTCAGAGTTGCAGGCTCTCCATCTACCTCAATTTCCTTCTCACACACCTCTTCTGGAAAGAAACACATAACAAACAAAGGGGAACACTTTAAAAGTGAAACAATAGGCTTATATAAAAAAAATAGGAACAATATTGTGCTTTTTTAGTGCCGTGAACAAATGCAAGGTAATAGTCTACACACTGACATAATAGTGTCCTTATCAGATGTTATGCCAATACTAGATTGTATTATGACAAAAAGTACGTTGTCATTTATTCATGTGGATTTCTTTTTTTTGTTGCCGTTTATCAAAAATAAAGTTTCACTATAGTTATATTTGTCGTCTTTCCTCACCTCCACACAGCTCGCAGTCATCGCTGTCCATGCTGTCTGCTGCTCCGGCGAAGATGTTGGCGAAGGCCGTCTTTCCGACCCCGCTGGCCCCCAACAGCACCACCCGGTACGGGCCGCCGGGCTCCGCAGACTCCCCGGCGGAGTCGGTGGAGATGAACGAGTCTGAGGACGACCAGCTCAGGCGGCTCCCGTCCGACTCCCCGGCGGAGTTGGTGCAGGACTTGGAGCGGGAGATGCAGGCGGGGACCCGGGCCAGGAGGCTGTCGGTGAGCTGCTGGCTGCCTGGGTCGCAGATGCTCCAGCGGTGCAGCTCGGTCTGCAGGCGGAGGCTGTGCCGGCGCACACTGGACAGCATGGTGCCGGGGGTTAACGTGAGGGTGAGCTGGATTTACCGGTGTGATTTAACCGATGTGGAGCTTTAACTTCTATTAGGGAAAACACCCTCGACAAAAAAGTTGCTTTACAGTTTATCCGCTTCAAAAACACATAAAATGCCAGTTTGTTTCCTGGAGATTTACTTACAAAATGCACTGAAGTCCCGTAGAAACAAGACAGTAACACAAGTAGACTTAGTTTATCTTCTGCAGTTTTACTCCAACAGTAAGTTATTGCACCCTGCCTGATAAAAATAAATTATTCCTAGGCTACTATAAAGATCAGATGCAAAAAGGAGTGTCCCGCCTTAAAAAACTAAGTTCACAGGAGCATTGCAACCATACAGTCTATGATTGCAACACATTTGATTGGTAAATCCCGGAGCGATTTAATGTGCCTGCTACAGTCTGTCAGTAATCTCCATCTGAGTTTGTCTCTAATGCTCTGATGGGGTTTCCCTGCAGTTTATATAAAGAGGAGGATGAGGGGGAGGAAGAGGAGGAAAAGGAGGAAAGGGAGGGGGATGACACAAGTGGAGCATGAGTGTTCAGTGTGATGTGTTGGGTATTTACTTTCATGACTCATTCGCTCACTGTCTGGCAATGGACTGTTTCTCGGCTTATATCTACACCAATAGGCAAAAGGGATATAGAATTAATCTATTAACAAATCTTCACAGAATATAGATTATGTTTTCTGCAGATTAATGTGCTCTTGACTTGCATTGATAATTCAGAGACATGGGCCGGAGACCAGTGGTGCAGCAGGGCCGTTTCTAGCTTTTTGGGGACCCTATGCAAGATGCTGTTTGGGGGCCCTAGTTTTTACAGTTTTTTAACTACAATGGGGGGATTTTTTTTGTTAGGGAAGCCTTAAAGAGAATCTGTGGAGATGCATAAATATGTTACACTTTAAGAGGAAAACAGGCTAATTTCACAAAAAACAAGTAATTGCAACTTACAAACAATTATATTAAAAAGGTCAACAATAAGGCTCCTCTACGTCAATAAATGCAAGAGATGCAGCATTTTCTCAACAATGTATAATTTACATTTGTCATCTTCCTCAGACGTCACTCATTGGGTGAGCCCAACGATGATTTGGACTTTATTTCCCCAAAAACCCAAGCCACAGCTTTGCTATCATTGCAGTTTAGTTGTGTTTATATCCTACATTTGATTTTTAAGCATATGATGCTTCACCGAACACAGCAGGGGGCTTGGCTGTCTACAAATAAAGAATTTTAATTCTCCCCAAATATATTGAGGCTGAACCTGAACTTTCAGCTTGGGGGCCCTCTAGTGGCCGCGGGGGCCCTATGCATCTGCATAGTCCGCCTATAGGAAGGCCCTGTGAGCTAGTAAGGTAGCGTTATGCAGACAATAAAAAGACAGTAGATGCTAAAATGTGCAATAAGTAAAAGTAAAAAATACAAAAAAGTTCAGGAACAAAGATCTTTTTACAACAATAGGTGATGACAATATGTCATGTTTTGTTAAATTATGAATGGAACATGTCCTCATTTCATTCATCAGTATTTTTGAATGTTTTTATCTGCACCACAGTAACCGCATGATTAAACATTTCAGTCACCAGGGCCCAGGAGTTCAAAACTTTTAATCTCAATCAGATCCGATCCGATTTTGAAATCCCCTTTTTTGTGATCCAGGATCGGCCAGATGTTGTCCCTGGAGTTTAAAGCAATTCAGGATAGGATCACCCTGATCCAGATTACGATTTTTCAAGATGACTAGATCCTGAATATCAGTGCTTTAATCCTACCGATCGCCATCTAGTGGACATGAAAAAATAATACAAGGAAGACAAGAGACCACATTGCAGAGACATCTATAATGTTTAATTATATTTTTTTATTTGAAAGGTGATGACAGATGATGGACTTTTTTTTTGTTGATAATTTTTTACTTTAATCTAAATTACATTTGTGATTGACAATCTTTGCTGTGATACTTTTATGAGCATAAACATTTATGTCATCAACATTCGGTTGAAAACAAAATAGGCCACCACAATCGTGAGCAAAAATGGAAAAAATAAAATGTATTTCCCATGAAGGCTAAAAATGGTGTATAATTTCAGTTAACAAACTTTGCCATCTTATTTAAATTGAAACATATTTTAAAATAAATTGTACAGTACATTTTGCTCTGGTAATCCACTGGAAATCCACCCCTTTGGTGGGATCAGGGTAATCCAGTTTTTTGGGATCAAACTGATCCCAATCCTGTGCTGTTGGTTTGAACTACCCGTTTTGAAGATTTGATCCAGATTAAAGCTTGGATTGGATTTCCTGATCTGATCGGATATGAAAGTGATCCTAATCCTGGTTTTTGGTTTTGAACTCCCCAAAATCCAAATCTGATGACAGTACCTTAGGTCGATGTACTTACTGAGACTAGTGGGAGTATCGTGTGTTGGCCGGACTCCAGAGACTCGTTCTGAGGATATCCCGACTATTAATTATCTAAAATTTAGCTTAGCGCTAAACTTACTACGTTATAAAAAAACTTGTAAAAATAAATAAATACAAAAAAAAGAAAAGAAAAAGAACACACAGCAGTAGGTGTGGTTAGTCTTCACGACACCGGGTGTACATAGTCGGTAACAATTGGTTAGGTCTTCAGGGTACTATCTTCCACTATCTGTCTAACTCGGTTAGTGTGTCGGTTCAGAAACTTTCACGGACGAAAAGTTTACCGAAGTTACCTCGGAGAGGATCTACCAAACCAACTTTCGGTAGACTCAGTTCCAATCATTTACGAGGTAGGTTACAAAGATAATGTCCTCACCTTAGAATTTGACTTCGAACTGAATTTTCGTTTGGGTTGCCTTCAAGTACATTCAAATCAAGAAGTGAGCATCGAGACCACGACAGCCCTACCACTCGTAATCTCTGCCCTCGTACAGGATGAATTCCCACCCGGGGCTTGCTCCGATTTCTGTTTCCCACACAGCACAAAACGGAAAACTCACCGCTCAACCAAAAAAGGGTTCCGAAAACTTTGGTTTGAGGGGTCTTTTTATTCGTCAGGAGACGAGTTTATTCTCCTTTAAAAATTCCCCCGTCAAATTCCTGCGTGGGAGAAGGCTTTCCGGAAACTCAGCAGCTCCTGCCACTCAAATCACAGAACAATACCACAAAGATGGGCAGCGATACTGAATGGACGACAACAAAATACCGGAAAATAAGATCGTACAATTATCAACATGACAGCTTAACATGTACGGCACACCTCCCACGATACCATTTCTCTTCAAAAACACAACAAAAAAAATAAGTTTTTGAATTTTTTTTCGAAAAGAGGTTTTGTTGACCACTTTACCGACTTACAAACCCTAATCCCTAGACCAGAAACTCGTACAAAAGAGAGAGTCACTAGGACGACGCAATACAAGTTACAAACAAAAAGTACACAGCACAGAGAACTACACCAGAAACAACTGCAAGTGTGTACCTCGTCGACACTACGGTCAGTGCTAAAAAGTCTGAACTAGTCCTGGTAAGTTCACAATAGCGTAGCATAGCATTTTCCTACTGTCTCTCTAAAGTCAGACATTTGTGAAGGCAAGTTGAAACTTAAGAACTACTTGTTTGTTCGTACTAACCGGTCGATTACCCTAACTGAGTACAAATGTCTGGTCGTCTTTGACTGGAGGGACCGACGTGGTCCGCTGGACCGTCTGGCAACTACATTTTTAGCTGAGACCCGCAGGAGGCATCTGCCGAGGTGGAGGGGTCCAATGACCTCCAGGTATCGGTCTCCCGCTCCTCCAGCAATGCTCACTGGGACTGGTAGTGACTCTTGCTCTCGTCCTGTGTCGCGTCTCCTTCCAACAATTCTCACGACCCTGTCCGACGATTAACCACAAGACCCGGGTCCTCAAGTTTTGAAAATTAGGGAATAGACT
>NW_011353632.1:89004-95679 GCF_000735185.1 Notothenia coriiceps | reverse complement strand
GCTTGGCTGTCTACAAATAAAGACGGCTAATTTGAATTCTCCCCAAATATATTGAGGCTGAACCTGAACTTTCAGCTTGGGGGCCCCCTAGTGGCCGCGGGGGCCCTATGTGTCTGCATAGTCCGCCTATAGGAAGAAACGGCCCTGTCCAGAAGTTATGGCTTGTCTCCATAAAGAGCTGATTTGGTCAGAAGGATACCTTTCCACCTCACTTACAGCTGTGCTGCTGTACGTGGAAGTTATCTAACCCTAACCCTATCCATGCAAGAACATTTGATTTAATAAAGGGTCAATCTCCTTCTTAAGTTGTAGCTCTTATATAGGCGAATTGCTCTATTGAAGCTTTTCCTATGTAATTATATCATCACAGAGATGGATTGCATATCCTTTCCTGGACTCTACTTCATTTCTCCCCATGCAATACCCTCCATTTTGATCACAGAAACTGACTGCTATTTCCCCCTTAACCCAATTCCAAATACTTTAGTACTGCCTTGGGACAAAAGGGCAGTTTGCCTCGCTGCTTAGGGAATTTAATATAAACCAGCTTTGAAAGATGGTATAGCTACATTTATATCAGAAATTGCTTTTTCTTTCAAACATTCATCTCAGGTTGCTTAGGCTGTCTGATAAACTGCACCTACATATGTGGTCCATCACTGGGAATGTTCTCGTTCAGTTGTAAAATAGTGTTACTCCAGCCTCTAGCAATCATTCTTAGGTTAACAACAAATGCTGTTATGTAGTACACGCTATGGCTGTTGTCCTGACCAAAGTCACGCATTGTTTCTCTCCTCAGAACTTATTATGTGTGTAGCTCTTACTCTTGAACTTCATATCCCAGAATCCCCACTTGTTTCCTTCATGCGTGCCCTACCATCACTCAGTCTGTTCCTGATGAAGGCCTGGCTGTTTTATTGAGAGCATCAACATGTAAAGCTCCTGTCCAGCTGCTCGCCCCCTTCCTCTCTCCTTCTTCCACCTTCTGTCAGATATGAATGCATCAGGCTGTGTTACCTTTGCTTGCCCTCTCTCCCTTGTTGGGGCTTCTTATGTTGTGTTTCCAAGTGTTTCCAACACATCTTCCCCTCACCCTCCCCTGGCAGGCCTCTGTCTTTTGAAGACTGACAGACTATGGTGCATTAACAGCTAGTGTAAAGCAGAGAAGCCCCTGAGAGTCAAGCCCTCTCTTCCTCTGTTTGTCTGACTGCTCCTTCAAAGAGCTGTTACTGCAGGAGAGCCTCACATCAACACACATTAACCTCAAACGGGAAACGTGTCATTTGTTTGGCACATACTTGCATGGATGTGGCTATAAGGACCTAAGTATATCCAAATGCAACTTGACAAAGCATACATTAAGTGTATTTACTTTACTTTCAATGTAAATCAATATTATCCCTTTAAAACCTTAATGTTCACTCCCCTTATGTATTCAATCTTAAAGAGCCTGTGACAGCCTCCCAACAACTGTTGTGCAATGAAATATTGGGCTACTAGTCATCTCGGACCGTCATCTTAAAAAAGAAGGTGCGATACCGTTCCAGTAAATATCAATAATTTCGAACATCGCGTGGAAATTCCTTCGACTCATTTTGAAGTTTTTGGGGAAGCCGAAAGTGACGTCAATGCGGGAACGCTTCACTGTGCGGCGAGAGAGCCAAACACGGACAAAGTGTGTTGTCATGCGTAGAAATGGTGAATTACTGAGTTTAGGCACGTTAATAACGTTTTAATGAAGTTGACTACAGTATATTCATATCTGTCAGTGCTTTCATGTCAATTCGGCGAACATAAACATAAATGATCGTGGTGAAGATGATGATTAAATTAGGATTACAAATCGGTAGTGAGAGCTGCTGAATTTCCTCCCGTCGGATGTGATATAAAAACAAATTGATTATTTTTGTAAACTCAAGTGGATGAAACTACATTTATTAGTGCTTTCATGTCAATTCGGCGAACATATGATACATTAAATGATCGTGAGGATGATGATTAAAAATCGTTTGTGACACTAGGTCCACCGTCTCCCCGTAGCGAGGCTCCCCCCGTTGACAGTTTACGTGGGCTGGGCTGGGTGCAGTGGCGGACTGGCCATCGGGACGAATCCCGATGGGCCGGTACCGAAGTGGGCCGGTCGAGAGTCCCTGCCTGATTTTTAGTCCCAGTCCACCACTGGCTACATGACCGTATTATCGCCAATATTGACGCACCTAATTCCTAAACTTCTAACAGATAAAACATAAACCGATCCTTCAGCCTCATATGAGCTCTCAGACACGTTCAAAATGAAACTGTCATCGCTGTCATCGCTTGCTGCTCTGTGTGCGCCATCGTGCGTTTACATGCATATGCTGGGATCCTGAACGGTACAGCTCGAGCGCTGTGCCCGCAATGACGTCACACATAATTTGGCGGGATTTGAAGAATCCCCGAGAAGATCCAGAATATGGTCAAAATTGAAGGGCAGATTAATGGTTATCGAAGTACAAATATCCAAAATCAATTCAGTAATGGTTTTCAAGGGGACAATATTTACTCAAATTGTTCGGTTTGGATGATGGGGGAAACTCGTGTCACAGGCTCTTTAAATAGCAATAACTAACTCTTAACTTGATGAATCCACAAGTAGAGCTTAAAGTATTTTTATTATTTTTATACATTATACAAAACTTATTTGTATAGGAATGTCACTGGTGTTACGTGTTACCAGGAAGAAGAGTAACACCAGTGACAATTTGGAGAAAACACTACCATTTTAACAAAATGGCTGCAATGTGTCAGACCAATTGCTTATGTCAATNTATGTATTGAAGTCAATGGAGAGAGAAAGATTATCTTTCGATCCCGTTTGAATTGTGCCACGAATTACACATATGATGTTTGTCAATTTAAAAGATAATTTTGCAAGTCAAACAAATAAAAAAGTGTCGTAAAACTGTGAACATAACACTTTGTTTGTGTGAAACCGTTCAATGAACTACATCTCCCGTCTCGCACCACACACCAAGATGGCCGTCACGTTGGCACATTTCACTTCTTTCTTTCAGAATGAGGCGGAAAGTATTAAAAGAGGTGAAAATCACTCCAAGTCTGGGCATGTTGAGAGCTGTACATACACACAAGGGGAGTTAGTCAGTTCCTAAGAGCCAGCATGCAGGACCGGGACTCTGGGATTTGTAGTCTTTCTAGTTGTGTATTTTTCATAGTCTTATATTTCAACAGTTTTACGACAAACTGTGACTTTTTTCACATGGAAATTATTTTTTAAGATTGACAAACATCATATGTGTAATTCATGGCACAATTCAAATGGGATCGAGAGATACGTTTTCTCTCTCCATTGACTTCAATACATAATTTTTCCGAAATAAGGTCCCATGGGTCGGAAGGAGATGGGCGGGACTTCGCCTCTCTATCTCCAAATTCTTTAATCTAGTTTTTTTTTTTTACATTCTTCGAGAATAAATCATACATTTGCAAAAAAAGACAATTTAGAAATTAAGATTTAATAAACGTAAAAAACACTAATTTACAAGAAATAAACCAATGTACACTTTTTTTGTATTACTGATAATGGCCCTGATACGCCGTCGTACCCTTCCTTCTGTTTCCCTTACAATCCTCCCCTTCCTCTGCTCATCCCTAATATTTACCGCCCTCTCTCTCCTCCAGCTGACGGAGACGTCGTCCCGTTACGCCCGTAAGATCTCGGGCACCACGGCGCTGCAGGAGGCTCTGAAGGAGAAGCAGCAGCACATCGAGCAGCTGCTGGCGGAGAGAGACTCTGAGCGGGCGGAGATGGCCAAAGCCACCACCCACATCCAGGAGGTGGAGAAGGAGCTGAGTTGCTTCAAGGTGCAGCATGTCACGGTACGACACTCAGATAATAAATGTCACTTCCTGTTTGGAAAATACTGAATGTACTCTTTCAATATCAGAGTACACATGATAACAAAGGTATCCCAACTGTAGCTGTGAACATGACAGGATGTATGATTCCCTAGAAGAACCAGTATTCCTCCATCTTGTGACTGTGTAACTCCCTCTCTTGGATATCAGCATGTGAAGGACACTGTTCAGGAACTAGTTGATGCTCTGTATGTGATGACTACTTCCATTCTGGAGAGGATCACAGATACATGGATCCTGAGGTTCAAGCTCAAGCCGGGGACGAGGGATATTTATTATTTTTAAGTATTCAGAAAAAGTCCGAATTTTTTGTAGATTTTGGGAAAAAGTTAGATTATTTTTTTAGGTTTTAGAAAAAGTCAGAATGTTGAGAAAAAGTCAGAATTTTGAGAAAAAGTCAGAATTCGGAGAAAAAGTCAGGATTTTGAGGAAAAGTCTGAATTTTTGGAGATCTTGAGAAAAAGTCAGAATTTTGTTAAAATGTCCGCATTTTGCTAAAAAGTCAGAATTTTGTGAAAAAGTCAGAATTTTTAGATTTTGAGAAAAAGTCAGAATTTTTGAGAAAAAGTCAGAATTTTGAGAAAAAGTCAGAATTTTGGGGAAAAAGTCAGGATTTTGAGAAAAAGTCAGAATTTTGAGGTTTTGAGAAAAAGTCAGAATTTTGAGGTTTTGAGAAAAAGTCAGAATTTTGAGGAAAAAGTCAGAATTTTGAGGAAAAAGTCAGAATTTTGAAAAAACTCATTTTGAACATGACAGGATGTATAACCGGTATTCCTCCATCTAGTGACTGGGTAACTCCCTCTCTTGGATATCAGCATGTGAAGGACACTGTTCAGGAACTAGTTGATGCTCTGTATGTGATGACTACTTCCATTCTGGAGAGGATCACAGATACATGGATCCTGAGATTCAAGCTCAAGCCGGGGACGAGGGATATTTTTCAAACACTTCCTGTTGGGCTCAGGCAGTAAATTATTCACTGGTAAATCTGTCGCATGTCCCATTAACGCTCTTCACCCTCCACAGTTTGTGTCAGAGAACGATAGCGCCCTGCAGCAAATCAAAACTCTGCTGGCCAGCACGCAGAAAGACAAACTGGAACTGACCAATCAGCTCGAAGAAGAGAAAAGGTGACATCACAGCGCTGTGCTGCTCTCACTCTCCTCCATGTATTCTGTAGGGCTTTACAAACATGTATTATCAAATCATTTTGCATTAAGCAACTAAATTAAATATCTGTTAAGACTATAATCCAGTAATATAATATACACGGTTTTTAAATGGTCTGTTTTGCCCAATTAGACTTTCACTTTTGGTACTTTAAGTATATATCAGAATAAGAAATACTTTATTTACCACGGAGAAATTGGGTTTATTGACACTTGTTTCATTTTTAGAAAGAAATTAAATTAAGATAAATAAATGAAAATATTCATATAAAAAAGGAAGAATTTGCATTTAAAAAAAAAAGAATATTACAATAATATTAAAATATCAAAAAACATAAGCAACAAAAAAATGTCCAATAAAAGATCAATTAAAAATAAGAAAATATTGTATAAAGCTAAGAAGTTGATTACCAAACTCATTAATGCTAATATCATCAAAAAAACTACTTTTACCTATCCTCTGTGCCACATCTCTAACAACTTCTTTCTCTACAGGAAAGTGGAGGACCTCCAGTTCAGAGTAGAGGAGGAATGCATCACCAAAGGAGACCTGGAGGTATTTATCAGCAGAGTTACTACATATAAACACTATTAACAATTCAATATGTGTCCTTCTTAATGCTTAAATCCAGAATATAACCCCATGGACCCTGAGAAGGTATACAAAAGTCACGACAGACTGAAACGTCTCCGGCCTCGGTTCCTTCAGTCTGTTGTTCCTCCCTGTCTTTCTCTTTGTCTCTCTCTGTAGACTCAGAGGAAAATGGAGCGTGCCCACATTCGTCAGCTTGAGCAGAGTCTGCTCCTCGAAAAGTCGAGAGCAGAGGGGCTTCACAAAGACGTAGAGAAGAGGAGGGTAAAAGAAAAGCCCTCTGCCTGTAGCCCGTGTGCTTCTCATGAACTCATACTCCACCTGTCCGTGGTGTCCAAAACTAGAGATACACGAATAATCCTCTGAAATCATTAGACACACATATTGGTCAATCTGACTTTCAATCTGAGTTTACACTCGTTAAAAGATTATTACAGTTTTTTTAGACAACACAATTTAGTCAAATGTACGGAAGCCCGGAGAGGGAATTGAGATTAAAAAATGTGGTGATACATTTTTTTTTTTAAAGGTCCCCTATTATACTGTTTTTCATCAATATATAGGTCTCAGATATATCCAGAGCCTGTCTCTGATTGGCTGAAACACCAAACAGATCATTGCAGCATTACCCATAATCCCCTCTGTTTCAGCCCTGTTTCAAAAGTGTGGATTGAAAATAAGGAGCCCCTCCCCACGCCCCTCTGAGAGAGATTTGGTTAAAAAGAACTCAATGGTGCTCTAGGAGGAGATTCAGGTGATAAGGGGGGGGGGGTTACCTTGGTTGCTGATTGGCTAATGGTTACTCAAGACAAAACATCGTTATGACATCATAAAGTGGCCAAAATCTGATCAGCTCATTTTCAGACAGGTTTTTATAGAAATGGATCAAAAAGAGAGAGAATCTTTGTTCCTGAAAATATCAGAGTCTCTTTCCACAGAGGGGACACATGGTGATGTAGAGGAGACATGAACAAGTGGATTTTGCGTAACAGGTGACCT
>NW_011353632.1:81224-88959 GCF_000735185.1 Notothenia coriiceps | reverse complement strand
TGCGTTGCACCCTCCTTTCTGCAAAGATACAGGACAACTAAGGTTGCATTCGCACCAGCTTGTTTAGTCGGTTGAATCGAACCCTGGTGCGTTACCGCTTGGTGCGGTTACGTTCGGCGTTGGTGTGAACGCAGTCCGAGACCTCTGGAAGTAAACAAACAACCGACTCTGGTCCCTTAAAAGCAACAAGTCCTCCACTCATACGACCAACCAAATAGGTGATTGTTCAAGGCATTATACGACCCAGGATACGTTTAAAGTTTCGACTCTAGTTGCTCCGTTGAAGCAAACGCTACGGAGGGTCGTATATTAAGCAATAGCTTCACGACAGGCCGTGGTAATGCTCATTATATCAGCTAAGGGGGCGTGGTTCGGGCCGGACGCGAAAGCGGATTTCGACAACTCTCTTAGCTGTATACTGGTTTTTCTCAGACGCGGAGGGATACTGACTTGTTGTGAAAAGTAATTTACAATTCTACCCGTGTTATACGCTCACTATATCACGGCTAAGAACCAATCAGATTTCTTGCATACGCTACGCAGGGTCGTATATTCACAATAACCCTCTCTGGAAAATCCTAAATTGTAGGATAGTTTGGCCATTAAAATGCTTTTTGATTAGATTTCTAGCGAGAAGTGTATATTGTACTTTCAGAATCCACGTCCAGTGGATGTGTAGGATCTATAGTTTGATAGATATTACGAAGATGATTTGAGATCTCGCCAGGAGAAGGTGTATATGTGGCAGCCTCCATGTAAAGTTAGCGTCAACACTCACGAGGTGAAAACAGTATTTCCGGTCTCGAAGTTTTCATAATAAAACTGTATTCCCCCCTTCAAATGATTTTAAAGTGTATCTGCATTACCGCTAAAAACATCAGTTTATCCTTGTTAATTACACGACATTAATTGGTTTAAATTGTGTACAATGCTTTTGTGTTTTTCCCATAGGTTTTTCCCTTTAGATTCTGAGAGACACATTTATTTTTTCAGAGGTTTTGATAGGCTAAAACATCGAACTTGAAGCTCGATGATTTGGATGTTTTAGCCGCAATGCACGTTGGGATATGGTGTTTATGCGATGTGAAATCCGAAAACATATTTAAAAAATTAAATAATACTTTACCCCAAGTGTGCTTGCTTTTCTCTTTGGAAGTCATCACATAACGGCACACAGTTCGGCTGCATTAAATATTACACATCTGCAGTAGTTCTCTATTTATAGAGTCCTGATTAGAAGACCTTTGGACAAACTGGAAGAAATGCCGCCGAAACTGAATACGTGACGTGGATCATAAATATATCAGCAATTACAGTAAACAACATCTTCAATTTCTCTTCACACAATACGTCTCCTTGCAGTATCAACACTAATTCGGCTGACTTTTATATTTGAAATTGGTAGATAGGTTATATTTACATCATAACGGTGCACAGCTTATAGAAAAGGACTTTTAAACTTTTTAAAGATATTACTGATTTTCTTTGAATTAAAGAATGTAATATACTGAGTTGAGAAGCGTCATTTCTTGACTGGCAGCAAAAACAACCAATCACAGCAGTGCTTCCCTGGCTGGCTCTGTCCAATCACAAACAAGAAGAGTTCTCCCTAAAGGAATACCCTTTCCGTATAGGTTGAAATGCTGTGGTGTATTCTGAAATGCTGTGGCATTTAGTGAAATGCTGTGGTGTATTCTGAAATGCTGTGGCATTTAGTGAAATGCTGTGGCGTTTAGTGAAATGCTGTGGCATTTAGTGAAATGCTGGATAAACTGATGTTTTTTAGTGAATCCACACCTCTGCCAACTAGACGCATGCATGAATTTACAATTAGGATACGTATAAAACATTCTCATTGAAATGTTTGCATATAGTAGGCTTGAATCCAGAGGGGAATACCTCTCTCTTGGGTAGGTTTCTAGGCTGGGGGCAGAGGTTTAGCCTTGGACAGTTCCTGCTGAGCGGTTCTTGGGAAGTTGAGTGTGAAAAGGAACCACAGATAGAGCATGTGAGGGTTTTATGCCCTGTGAAGTGCCTGCTGATGAGAGTCAGATCGATTACCGACCAATCTAATCTCTGATTGTACCGCTGAATATACATGGCTGCTTTAGCAGAGAAGGACTTGTGGTACTCATAGAAAAGAGAGCCACCATAGGAGAGAGCAAGATCAGCAATGATGAATACGTATCTAACTCTTCTTTACGCTGAGGATAGATTTCGCATATAGTGTCTCTGAAGACACCAAAAGCCATGATGAATTCTGCCATAGAAATCTTGATAGTCTGGGGTCGCTGTCTTTGAGTAGGACGGGGAAATCTCCGCAGTTCACAAATCTGGTTGGCGTTATGTATGAATGCAGCATAAGTGCTCAAGTTGACTGCCTGAACTAGCTCGCAGGCTTCGCCCCATTTCTATAAACTAGTAATATTCATACTTGCTTTAATAAAACATGTGCTTGTATTCTTCAGATGAGCTGTGCAAGAGTATGTGCTAATGGAATTAAATGTTTTGTTTCTACAAGGACACCTTATTTTTTGTTGAGATTAGTGATTGAAATAATGGCCTTGGCTATTCAATACAGGTACAAATACAGATTTCACCCTTGCCTTTTAGTGATTAAATCATTTTGAATCACAAAGTTACAAGCAACAACTATAAGATCAGTATTTGACTCAATTCAATCTACATTGTGAGTGATTTACTTTTTCATTAAAAGTGTAATACAGGTAAATGGCATATAATCCATCCTCTTCTAGGAGATTGTAGGCAATGATAGCCTTGACCCCTGCAGAAGTCATGGGAACAGCCATTTAATAGTCAAGTCAAGTTGAGGGTGAAATGGTGATGGAATAGGTTTCAAAGGTTTGTGTGTGTGTGTGTGTGTGTGTGTGTGTGTGTGTGTGTGTGTGTGTGTGTGTGTGTGTGTGTGTGTCAACAAATGACATCCTGATGTATTCTCAAGTTGCTCTGACTGCAGCAGAGATTATTTCGTTTTAAAGATCCCCTTGTTGGTTGGATACTTCTCATATAATTTCAGACTCCAGAAAGGCAATGGATTTAAAATGCAATTCCAACGCCTTTGCATGTGTGTTCAGTTAGCCCAGTGCCAAATTGACCTCAAATCTCTCTTTCTATTCTGAGAGCATTTTATTTAATGTATTAACAAGCGTATAGTTGCACGATGGGTGGCCAATCAATAGAGTGATTGCTGCAAGATGAGTTCAACAGGCAGGCAAGCTCACCCAGACAGGTTTACAGAAAAATCTAAATGAACAGGCAAGTGGTTTCTGTCCTGCTTGATGGTTGCACTTTATAGTGAGCAATCAGGGGAAGATATCTACGTTATAGTCTGTGTGTGGATGTTTGCACACGTTCAGAGAACCATAAATGGAGTTCGTGCACCAGCAGCAAAGACGCGCAACATCAAACCACAAGGGCACATAAGGCATAAAAACAATTTGTTATCCCATATAAGGGGATCAGGTAGTCCATCTTAGAATCACTCATTTCCTACAGTATATCCCTACTCCATCTCTTTGTCAGACACAGATGAGGGGGAACAAATTAAAGAGTATATTAATGATTGTGTAGCGCAATAAAAAGGGTCAGAACCCAAGGTTGTTATTGTTGCTTTTATTTGAGAGGGGATTAACCAGGTGCACGTCCGGGTCTTGCTGAATTGCATGCTAACGAGCATAATAACATCATGTTAGAGCCAATATAGCCTTCTGGTCAAAATGAAATCAACATTCAATTGTTTCACACATTTACCCTGGGGAAGTCATTCAGTCTTAATTCACTCGGTAAAAAGCTAAATCCATATGCACATTTTTAAATCAATGTGTAGTGCATTATTAACACCATGTGCCTAAGTTTATAGACATTTTCTTCGCATGGTAAACAGAGTAAAAGAATAACGCCTCATTATTTTGTGCAGGACACCTACATTTCCATCCTTTCAATAAATGGTTGCTTCTATAATATACATAACCGTGAACTTTCTCGAACTTTAAACATGCTTAACATGAACAGAGTTTAATTGCTGCACAGATATAGCACAACAAATTACTTTATACAAATGCTTGCTGTTGATGTTAACATTGTGTTGTCATTGAAAGAAATATGGGGTATTGTAGATGTCTCTGATATCAGCATTTCTTCCTTCAATTAAATATAGATTCAACCATTATGACCAGTTCTACAACAATAAGCTGAGCTCTAAAAGTGCTCTGTAATTTAAATTGTTAATCCTCATCTGTATTGGTTGTACTGTTAGAGTTTTCACATTTTACTTCCTTGGTTCAATGTTTGTCAACAATATCAATGAATGTGCCATTAAAATGTTCATTTAGAAAAAGAGTATTTTAAGTTAAAAGAACACTGCTGGAGTAAAAAACCTCCATCAAATGTTCTGAGTTTGTGCTTGAATGTCAGACACAAATATAAATCACTAAATGTTCCTGATATTGGCTGCAATACTAAGGGAACTAAGTATTACGGGTGCAATAGTCAACCCCCTTTTTAATCTTGCTAAAAATATTGTTTTTCTATACAGCAGTTTGCAGTTTATTTGCATGTTTATACCTAAACATTTATACCTAAACATTAACTGGCAGAATCTAGTCTATCTGAGCTTATTGAAACCACAGTCACAGAGTTTATAAGATCAAAGACGACCTTAACGTAGAAACATTTGGATAAGATGTACCAAGGCTTTGTTCATTGAGCTTGCACCGTAAATTATAGGCACTAACCCTGAAAAATGTAATTCAGGTCTTACTTGACCTGTGCTTCAATAATCCCTTGTCATCCTCGTTGCCAGAGACCTTTTGTGCAGTAAGGGGGAAAAAACAGTATCCAAGGCGCTGCTAATGCAACGAGGGAATCCGGCAGCACCCACTTCATTTCTCTAATTAAGGGGTGTTTAGAAGGCATCGCATAATAAATTCAGACTGCATTTTACACGGTCCAATCTTAGCATGTCTATACTCAGCCCTGTAACAACATGTCTGTGTGGGTGATTGGTGGCAGAGATGAACAGGATGTAGGAGGAATATAAAACATCTAGACACATTTTAATTACTGTGAGAGAAAAACTGTAACAGCACCAATGAAAGCCGGGACCGTCAAACAGACTGTGTGCCGTTTTGAATCTGGCTAATGATTCTACAACAATCTGAATATTGGAAGAAGTCAACCCTGGTTTAATGTATGTTGGCCTTTTTGAGGGGCTAAGAATACATTCTAGAGATACTGCACAATTGAAACACACCTGACCAGATTCAAACCACCCTGCATGAGCCATCGGGACTGCAACAATTGTACAATAATTAGGGATATCGAGATAATTGTGTTAAACCTCCCCCATCAGTGCATGTGTGTTGCTTGGCAACCACTCTGCTACAGTAGATGTACCTGAATAACTACATTGCTTAGTTGAAGTGGAATTGTTTGTGTTATTGTTATAAATTATTGTGATTTATTTTACTGTGTGCTTTTTAATTTAACTTTGTAAGGTATATTTAGTAACAATTGTATTAAAGCAATTAGACACTTGAGGCTGTGTTTAGGTAACAAGTACTTTATTTTATATAATCCTTGTTGATCCAGTGTACACTGATATGCATCTGTCTAGGCACTATTTGGGATAATAACCCTCTTGTAACTGTCTTCACTTTCTGTGTTCATTTGTTCCCACGTTTTATTTTTGGTTCCTACCCTTGTATGTGCAACATTTAGAGGCGGAACTAATCTGCTGTGTTTTGTGTTACACCTGTTTTGTTTAATCGACGCACTTGATAGTCGCAACTGCAGAGCAACGCAGAATGTAAAGAAAATCTAAGGAAACTAAGGGAAAAAGGCAGTTAAAGATATCAGCTCCTATTTTTTGTCTTACAACCCAGTTCTCACGGGTTGGAATAGGTCCCACAAGAATAAACCCCGTATTTATTCAAGACCTCAGCCTCGTGTCATTTACTGGAGGGAGCTACACCTCTTATTAATTATACCGTTATTAAAACAGGAAGATAAATATTAATAATTTCAACAAGGATGATTTTAACTTGTAAGATGACACATTTTATATTTGACAAATTGCATACATTTCATATATTGTTTTAACACATAGGAAAGTACTATTGCTACTACTACTATTAACTACTCCATGGAGAGTCATAGTTTTAAAACGACCCAACTTGTCCAAAAAGCCCCTTGGTTATACAACTTTTAGTGGAGAAGGCTTTTTTTTTAATGGAGAAACCCAGTCCAGCTAAGGTGCATCAGGCAGAATATACAGTATTGATGTGAAACACATCAACTCATGCTTTCCGCTCATGCATTCCCTTAACTCTATATTCCTTCTCATGGGCATCCGCTTTGCAATGACATGGACTTTCCATTAGCTTCGACCTAACACTGTTGTCAGGTTATTGAGTTGCTACTTTGCTACCAGCATCAAACATGCCTTAGCACACTTACAAGGCACTAACAGCATCTTGAGTCTACTCTATGTTGCACTGTGAGATGTGTCCCGTATTTTACGTGCACAGCGGTGCTTTCATCTTTACTGTTCAACTGCCTAATGGTGGAATTTTGAAGTTAAATGTCTCAACATTAATTTGAATCACAATACAGGCCATATCAACTCCAACAGATTAAATTAAACCAATACCACTAGCTAACCCTAACCCTAACGCTAGCCTAACCCTAACCAACATGCTTTAGTTTATTTAATTTATATTTTATTTGAACCCCATTCTGCAGTTCTGACCTCAATTACTCTGTTAAAAAACACATTTTGTCAATGGAAATAACATTACAACATACCTGGTGGTAGCTTATTTAAAAATGAAAGTGCGAAAACTGATTATTTATGTGTGTGTGTTTGTGTGTTTATCCACAAAATAAGAAACCTTTAAAGGTCCCATGTCATGCTTTTCCGGTTATTACCCGTCCCCTTGTGTGTTATGAAGGTTTTTATGCATGTAAACGGTCTGCAGAGTCAAAACCCTCAAAGTACACCCTGTAGCGAGTAAAACTCTAACACAGAAAATACCTCCCCAAAACGCCTCGTTGGAGATACGTCACTGTCCATTGATTCTTCCGGGTACCGCATGATGTCATGCGTTACCCGGAACCAAATGGACAAATCCGTGGAGCCGTTACGTTACGCCCGCGGAGCCGTTACGTTAAGCCCCCGCTGATTGGTCCAAATTGACCAATCCACGGACTTCCTACTCAGTGCAGGGCTGCAGGCAGCTCTGCTGATCTCTCCTCCCTGGCTGCAGGCTGATAACAGACAGTTGGGATCGCGGCGAAATTCTCTCTGCAGACCCATTCTCACAGCGTTTATCAACCTTTTTCTTACTCAATATCAAGCCACACTTATTGTTTTTACTTCGGCTGTGACTTTGTGTGTCTTCAGGATGAGTTTGGCTGTGTTTGGCTGTCGCTAAACAAGGAAACCACACCTCCACGGAGCTCCACAACGTCCCGACCAATCAGAGCACACTGTGCTCTCAGGGAGGGTGGGGGCTGGAGCTATTGGAGCTACAACGAACCGTTAAAGGCAGAGAGTGAAATTCAGTGAATACACGTAGAGAATTTGTGTACGACATAATTTCCAGGGTACAGTACCGGTAAAGGTCGACTAGTATTAAGGTTAACAACTCAGATGATCTTATCTAAATATAACACCGTTAAAAGGTTCTTAGTGAACCAAAGAGTATGTCGTCAG
>NW_011353632.1:65357-81179 GCF_000735185.1 Notothenia coriiceps | reverse complement strand
ACATGGAGAAGAGAAGAGACATGAAGAAGAGGGGACACATGTTGATGTAGAAGAGACATGGAGAAGAGGGGACACATGTTGATGTAGAAGAGACATGAAGAAGAGGGGACACATGTTGATGTAGAAGAGACATGAAGAAGAGGGGACACATGTTGATGTAGAAGAGACATGAAGAAGAGGGGACACATGTTGATGTAGAAGAGACATGAAGAAGAGGGGACACATGTTGATGTAGAAAAGACATGGAGAAGAGGGGACACATGTTGATGTAGAAGAGACATGAAGAAGAGGGGACACATGTTGATGTAGAAGAGACATGAAGAAGAGGGGACACATGTTGATGTAGAAGAGACATGGAGAAGAGGGGACACATGTTGATGTAGAAGAGACATGAAGAAGAGGGGACACATGTTGATGTAGAAGAGACATGAAGAAGAGGGGACACATGTTGATGTAGAAAAGACATGATAGGTGACCTTTAAATCTGGTCTAAAGGATTTCTCTACTGTGTTTATGATTTAACGAACAACGTAACATTGTTGAAAGTGACTTCCTTTGTTTCCCCAAAGTAATATATGAGTGTGTTAGCTCAGGGTGCAATGCAGCCTCTGGTGGCCAAAATGAGTATTACAACAACATTGACAGAAAATGCAATATTTGTTTATACGACAAAACATTTTTTGCCCAACTTTTCAGAATCAGAATCAGGTTTATTGTCCTGTAGCTTCACTTATAAAGACATTATTTGGTTTGAATGCATTTAAACAAACACGGTAAAAGGAATGAAGTTGTAAAAATGTAAGTGCAATACAATTATGATAAGTTACTCCAAAGAAGATGCTGGCACGTCAGCATTTAAATTGAAAGGGCTGTGAAGCTTTATAAGAGGTGGCATTGTGCAGAGAATGTGCAAAAATGTGAAATAACTCATAAACACAGGAAAGAAAACAATTGATATAAAAAATGCATCACCTGCTTTTTTCTCATTTCCCTCTCAGCACTTTCTTAACAATCTGCTGGAATAAGAAAAATACGACACGTCCCCCCCTCATCTTTTAAAATGAACGTCTAATTTAGACACTTGTCGATTTTTCTTATAGAAAGTTATGAAACATAGTGAGAACAAAGCCTTCATCTTCCTCCTCCTCCTCCTTCATCATCATCATCATCATCATGGCTCCAGTGATGCTCCACATGTCTGACGCAGAGCTTCAGCTTCATGTCATCTGTTGCAGGAGCTGCTTTGAATTATGATTTATCATCTTTTATTCAAAGCTTGTCCGTCAGATGAGTTGCTAGCTGGCTTTGTCGATGCCAGGATGTTACGTGTACAACTTCCTTCAGTGACACATGAGAGATTGCTCAATTGTTAATGTGCTCCGTTTGGGTCCAGTTAGCATCAGCAAAGCACCGCTTCGACACACAGCCTCTTCAATAATTAACAGCAGGAGCACAAATCAAACCGTACGAGCTTTCGATCGACATCAAAAGGTAACACAAAGGCTTTGACTCGCATGCAGTAAATCTGCTTCTGCCAACAGGGGAGAGGCTCTCATGACGCAGCACCCTTGAGGTTGGGTAAGAGAACCAAGGTGAAAAAAAAAAATGATTTTATTTTTGGCTTTTGATCTCAACTCTCCACTTCAGAGGCTGTCAGGGACGGGGACCCTGCACAGACTCTTCTGACTTCTCCTGTGTGCTGTGCCTCACTCTGAATGCTGTGCAGGACACTTCTGCTCATAGGGGTTAACTAGTAACTCTGGGGTTTGGTAGTTGGGTTGCCAGGTTGAAGCTAACACGTGTAGGTTATCTTTCTTAATCTGCTTTTTTATGTTATTTGGGTATAAGTGTGTGCGGGATGTTTGCTGTTGGCTTCATTGTGTTTCTTTGTGTCTGCTTGGCTGCTTGCGTCTGATCAGAGAATGGCTCTCCTCTCATCTGCTGTGCGTTCACAGTGAGCTGCTCACATCTTTGGACAGTGACACGGTGACCCTTATGCTCCTTAGTTTACGTTTTAGGATGAAACAGATACGACGAATGACGAGCTGCAGCAGCGTGATACACAGATGTTTGTTTTCATCTGTTGGTAAATTGTAATGATTATTATTGCCAGAGCTTTGATGGTACTCCTCTCAACAAGCTGGTTCCTCTGGCCAGACTACTCACAGAAATGTAAAATATTTATCAGATAAAATGAAAATGTGTTAAAATGTCCATAACTCAACGTTCTTCAAAATTATTTATTTTCAAATTAACTGAATTATTAACTTACTTTATTTACTAAACGAACAATGATATACAGTAGGTCTGTATCATACGACAGGTAAACCAGATTGCATTTAATAACTGTAACTGCATTTAAGTTGTTAATGCTTTGAGTTCAATGTTAAACACAAGACAAACACACACTCCTAAGCTCCTTCGAGGTACCGAATAAAAAAAGCAAATGTAAGCACTTTTAATCTGATTTGAACATTTAGGGGATCAGAATCATAATCTCTGGGTGAGTCTATGCTCCTCTTCAGCTGGTGAATTGTTTGTCTCATCTGCAAAAAACACATTTCCATTCTGAATCAATTCATTTACAATTTAAATAGTTTAAAATGTACGTTTGAATTCCAACTTTTCACCGAGTATCAAGAAATCAGTCCAATGTATTTTTGGTAATCCTACTTACAAACTGACAAACCTAACCTCCTCAAGGTGCTGAATATTAAATGAACGTTCATCAGGAGTTCAATTACTCCAAATGACTACTAGTGGCTGAACAATGTCCCCCAAAGATCTAATAATGAGGCTTTACCACATAAGGACCCACTGTGACACGGGTGTCACGTGAACTTTAAATGTTCTGGAAGGTTCCTTATTCAGCTTTAGCCTTGTTTTTATCTCATGAAGTCCCTGAGTGACACACACTGAACAGTCTGGTGGGTCATGGGCCAGGTCATGTGATTTAGTGTTCCCATAACAACATGTCCAAGAACACATGTGACATAATGAGCTACATTTCAAAAGCTTTTTGTTGTTGTTGCTAAAACGTAAAATTCAAGCCATTTAAGAATTACCGTAATTTTCGGAATATAAGCCGCGCCTTTTTCCCTATTTTTCGACGCTGCGGTTTATATAACGGTGCGGCTAATATATGGATTTTTACAGCTAACGGCCAACACCTTTAACTCTATGGGCTCTATGGCCGGTCCGCGGACCCCCACCTTTAAGCGGAGGGTTCCAGCAGGAAAAGCTGGAGGCCAGAAAAGAGTGAGACGGGTAGCGCGCAAAAGTAAAAGTGGAACCGAGAGTGGTATGCCGCTGCTGCGGCTTATATTCAGGTGCGCCTTATAGTCCGAAAATTACGGTAGAATGCTTACACAACATGTCCTTTATTACATTGAACCTGTTGTGGAAACATTTCTTGATCAAATTGATATGAAACAAATGAGACAAACATCGCTGTGACACTGATCGGGACTTTAACCCTAAACTTTCACAGTAAACCCAAAGTGACATATGCACAATTAGAAATATGATTATGACCCGCTNACTACAGATTGCATCGTCTGACACAACATATGAGCTGCCATGCAGAAAGACAGTGACAAAAAGAATCCAGCAGCTTTATGACAATGAAAAGGAAGATAAAGAGAATTTATTGGAGAAAGCCGAATGTGTTCCCCTGACTGGGAATCATTGGACCTCGGTAAGCAATTCAAATTACCTCTGTGTGACGGCACACTTTATTGACATCTTCTCACTGTTCTCAGGTCAAATATTTATATGTGATTAAAAATGCGATTAATTTCGATTAATTAATTACAAAACCTCTAATTAATTAGATTAATTTTTTTAATCGAGTCCCGGCCCTAATCTGAATCAAACATTTCTTTAGGGGGAATTGTTTGATTTTTAGTTGGGGGGGTGTTACAACCCTGGGTCGTAAGGTCATTTGTGTGTGCATTTTTCCCTCCTCCTGTGTCTGTGAGTGTGTCTGTGTGTGTGTGAGTAAGCAGGTGGTGCCCGTTAGCTGATTAGCTACCTTCAACCTGCTGATTGGTCCACCTGAAGAAGAGGGGAGCATTTAAGCTGCAGCCATGCAGTTCCTCGGTCGCTCTCTTCGACTAGACTTCTCCTACTCCCAACACAATTTTGCGATGTCTGTCCTTTTATGCTGAGTGCTTAGTTATACTGTATGCCGGTCATTCTCTTGTGTTGTGAGACTGTGTTAGAAAAGCGACTAAACCTGTCTGTGTAGACACACTTTATGTTTTTCTTAGGAGTGCAAAACCCTTTTCTTTTGGAATATTCGTTTTCTCCTGTTTTTGCATTAGAGTAGGTAAGATTTTTGTAAATTCAATTTTCTCATTTGTTAGGTAAGATTTTTGTGGTAAAAGGTTTTCTTTGTTTTGTGGTTTTGCTACTCCTGTGTGTAATTTAATTTTCGGTAATTCAATTTGCCAAACGCTTTCTCTGTTTTGGCGTCCATGTTCTTGGGAGTGGGAAAAGTGGGGAGAGTGCATTTTATACTGCGCCTAGGTTCCCCTAGGTCTGGGCGTAACACTAGCAGGGACTAAAAAAGGGGGTGGAAAGGTTCTGATGAACTAAGTTCTAGTTCCGGATTTTTTTGGTGTGAACGCAACATTTCAAGAACTATTAGAACTATACTGGGAAAAGTACTCCGGTGTGAAAGCGCTTATTGTCCCCAAAGTTACATTAGGATTTCTGAAAATCTTATAATACTGAATACTTGGTGGACAGATCTCCTTTATGCCAAGGGAGCCAGATTTTGTTATGGCGATTTCAGCCAGTATGAACTCTTATTATATTTATTTTAAATGCTCGAATTGATGGTGAGAAAATAAAGTAAGTGGCAGAAATAAGAATTGCTCAGTATTTGTATAAACTAATAGAACATGTATTCGGAACAGTAAAGGGGTTTCATTATGACTTCAATAACTGTTTTAAATATTTGTTTCTATAACTCGAGAAATTATTGGCATGGAGCAGAAGATAAATTCATATTTGTAAAATAAAAACTAAATTCTATGCATTGTTTGTTTTGATGAAAATAAATGGACGTTGATACCTTCGACATTCTGTTTGAGCTTCATCTTCTCTTCTGTAATGTCGTTATCCTCTATCACCTGAAAAAGGATAAAGAATTAAAGCTTAAACCAAAGCAGTGACAGCGTATCGACACTTAGTTATCTCATCAATCAATTAATCAAAGTGTATTGATACAGCTTCATATCACAAGTTTTACATTAGTCTCAGTGGGCTTTACAGTTTATACAGAATATGAATATGATTATAACGACGTCTGTCTTTACGTCTTCACAACGGACAAACTGCCAAAGAAACCCCAAAGTTCATGCGGGAAAAACTGAAGAAACCTCTGGGAGAGCAAGAGAGGAGGATCTCTCTTCCAGTACGGACAGATGTAGAAAAAATAAGACATTCACAACACAGATAGTAGAGCTGCTCGATTATGGCAAAAATCATAATCTCGATTATTTGGGTCAATAATTGTAATTGCGATTATTAAATGCGATTATTCATTGACTTTGAAAACATCCATTTATTGGAGAAAATAAAAGTGAACAGTATGTTTTTAACGGTTGATTACCCTGAACTGTAAGTATAATTCAACTGAAAAATAATAAAAATAAAATGTATTTAAAAAAAAAAAAATAAAATAAAATAAGAATCGTTTTATTTCGATTACGTTGTTTTCGTAATCGTTGCAAGCCATAATCGTAATCGCGATTAAAATACGATTAATTGATCAGCCCTAACAGATAGTCCAAAGAAATCTCCTCTTATCTCCTGTGCTACTCACGTTAGCATCGTTGGAGGTGTAGCGGTCGGCCTGCGTTGCCTGCAGCTGATTGGCCGTCACCCTCAGCTGCTCCTCCAGCTTCTGGATGTCCTGCTGGCTCTCGGCCTGGGCCTTCTGCAGCGCCTGGTAGTCGCTCATCTTCTTCTCCGACAGCTCCAGCCTCTCTCTCAGCTCCTCTGAGTTCCTGTCCTTCTCCATGTGGATCTTCTCCACCTCGGCCAGCCGTCGCTCCGCCCTCTGCAGCTTCTCTCCGGCCTCCTCCAGGGCCTTCCTGCTGCTCTTGGCCTCCACCTCGCTCCTCCAGCTCTGGCTCCCCTTGTCCAGCTGCTCTTTGGCCTCCGTCAGGCGGGTGCAGAAGTCTTCGCGCTCCTTGGTGAGGATGGCTGCTTCGATCTTGTGTTTGGCCTTCAGGTTCTCCACCTCCAGCTGGTGCTCCGTCTTCAGGCTCTCCAGAGAGGCCTGCTCGGGGCCTCCTGCCGCGGGGTGATCCCCGGACAGAGAGGCCTTCAGGTCCTCCAGGGAGCGCTGGTGCTGGACCACCAAGGAGTCAAATTTATCCTTCAGAGGGAAGGAAGGGGAATCATTAGATACGGTGCTCCTCAAGATCTCACAGAGCTGAATCCAGATCAGATGCGCGCTGAAGGCTCTTTGAGCAGGTTTCTCTCAGTGATCGTGCCGTTATGTTAAAAGTTTGTTGTTTGTTCGTCATGTATTGTGTCTTGATATCTGTCCATGTTGATGTTACACAGGGAGCTTCTGTTATGCAAGTCACATTTCAGACTTGACCATTAAAGTATTATCGTATCGTATCTTGGTGTCTTAAAATGATATTTTGGAGGCTTTTTTTTGTTGTTAAAAATGTTTATATTTGTTTTTGATTTCATATCAATTTAACAAATGGTGTTATTTCTCCCTCTCCCTTGCTGCAACAACGTATGAGACTTACTTTAATAGAGCATGGAAAGATCTTCAGCTTCCTAGCTTTCCATTCGTCTAATGTGTTTTATTATTTATTTAACCCTGAAAACCCCATCTTTCTATATGTGTTTATTTGTTTGTAGTTATTGTGCTTTTTATCTTGTTTTTAATTATCGTTTAATTTAATTTAATTAATTAATTAAATTGTTTGATTGTTTAATTTAATTGTTTAATTATTGTTTTATTATTTTACTCCTATTGTGTTATTCTATATTGTATTAGTTCCCTGTACAGCACGTTGATCAACTGAGGTTGTTTAAAATGTGCACTATAAATAAATGAAGATTGAGATTGTCTTCAGGATGAAATCCATTCCCACAGCTCTCTGATAACTCTGTGCGATGAACAGAATACCTTCCAGGTGTCCAACGTATGAGACTTACTGTAATAGAGCACGGTAATGAAAGTCCTAAGCCCTGATGCATTTTTGCTGATCTTCAGTTTTCCCAGCTCTCTATGCGTCTCATATTTTTGCCTTTAACTTTCTTCCTGAATATCCCTTGTCTTCTCCAGAATAAAGTCCTAATCCTGACTGACTGATTGATTCCCACAGCTCTCTGATCAGTGTGCGTTGGACAGATACCTTCCAGGTGTCCATCATCTCCACGTTCTCCCTGTTTGCGTCCTGGACCTTCAGCTTCACCTCGCTCAGCTCCCGGCTCTTGTTCTCCAGCTCGGCCCTCAGCTCAGCGACCTCCTGCCGCCTCTCCTCTAGCTCCGCCTCGTGCTTCTCCCTCAGCTCGCTGCTCTCCTTGCTGTGCTCGCGGCCCGCAGAGGCCAGCTGTACTCGCAGGACGAGGGTCTCGGGCTCGGACCCCGGGGCCTCGTCGCCGTCCTCCTGCTGGGAGTCGGACCCTCGGAGCTTCACCTGCAGGTTCTCCATCTCCGCCCTCCGGAGGCTCAGCTCCTCCTCCAGCTGCACGATGCGACTCTGCTCCTCAACCGTGGTTTGCTGACGAGATAAAAAAACAACGTGGTCACTGTCGCTGAAATTAAATCTGATGGTTGCTTCGAAAGAACGACTAAGAAACACCCTGAAGCTGAACGACGTCATTCCAAAGAACAGAGGTGGGAAGTAACTGAGTACATTTGCTCAAGTACTGGACTTAAATACAATTTTGAGGTACTTTAGGTGAATAACGTCTATTTTCGTTATCAGCTATAATTGTATGCCCTCCAGCTTCTACTAATTGAGTTTGAATGTTTTTTCATTAATTGTTTGTTTTAATATCGTATTAGTAGAATAATGAAAATCAATTTATGCTATTTATACTTCTACTCCACTACATCTAAAAAGGGAGATAATTTATTTGTACTCCACTCTACATTTATTAAGAGCTTTAGCTACTGTTAACAAAATGCATCTCTACAAATTCAACTAGTGGACTAACCTTTTAAGTAAAAAAAAATAGTCAAATTACTTCAATATTTGACAGAAAGTCCGTCAGAGGTAAAATGCTACTTGATGCAACAACATTATCTAGAAATATCACATTACGTATAAAAATGAATATACTGTATAGGGCGGTTGTGGCTCAGTGGATAATGTGCTGGACTACGAATCAGGGGATAGCAAGTTCGAGTCCCACTGCAGTCAGCATGTCGTTGTGTCCCTGAGACAACTTGCTCCTGTGGGGGTTGTCCACAGTGTTGAGTTTGTAAGTTGCTTTGGATAGAAGCGTCTAACAAGTGACATGTACTATACACACACACACAAATTCATTGTTCCTGTATTTTTGCTTAGATAATATTTTTGTATTTTTACTTGAGTAAGGTTAAAAATGCAGGACTTGTAATGAAGTATTTTGACAATAATGTATTAGTACTTTTACTCAAGTATAGCATCTGAATACTTCTTCCACCTCTGCCAAAGAATAAGTGACTCAGCAGAAATCAGGAATAAGGAAATGAAAGGGAAACCCCGAAGATCTTTGTAAAGAGTGGAAACAGTTAAAAGCTTTGGAGACATTCAGCGTGTGGACAGTGACAAAGTGAAACTCCCTGCTGGACGACTTCTTAGACAAAAGATGATACAAAGAATGAATCAGTTTTTATTAATGTCCTACTTAGAGCATGAGATTTTAATATTAATGGGACATCCTTTCTGTTTCGGTATGGATTAAAGAAGTAAGATTTAACGATGACCTTCGGAGGAGCTTTTAGGCGGCCGAGATAGAGATTGTTTCGGACAGGCAGGCAGAAACAAGAATGTAACGGAGGCTACACCCTGACACTTCACATTATCTATCGGTTACTATGAATATACGGCAAGAATCTAAAACTGCGTTAGAGATCAAAGCAAGAACTGCAAAGTCAAATACTGACAAAACACATTTAGGCACTTCGAGTACCATAAGAACCCGGACCCTACTTTTGGGAAAATTAAGGGGAACGTAATTTAGACTAAATAGACCACCTAGAACACATTTCTGACAAGAAACCCCCCCAAGTGTCAAATATCTGAAATGTGACATACAGTTGCAAGAAAAAGTATGTGAACCCTTTGGAACTACCTGTATTTCTGCATAAATTGGTCATAAAATGTGTTCTGATCTTCATCTAAGTCACAACAATAGACAAACACAGTCTGCTTAAGCTAAAACCACACAAACAATTATATGTTTTTATGTCTTTATTGAACACACCATGTAAACATTCACAGTGCAGGGTGGAAAAAGTATGTGATTTAATAACTGGTTGACCCTCCTTTGGCAGCAATAACNTCAGCAGGAGAGGACTCTTTAAAGTAGAGACACTACATACTGATATACACTCAGTATGTAGTGTCTCTACTTTAAAGAGTCCTCTCCTGCTGATGTTCAGGTGTATATCAGTATGTAGTGTCTCTACTTTAAAGAGTCCTCTCCTGCTGATGTTCAGGTGTATATCAGTATGTAGTGTCTCTACTTTAAAGAGTCCTCTCCTGCTGATGTTCAGGTGTATATCAGTATGTAGTGTCTCTACTTTAAAGAGTCCTCTCCTGCTGATGTTCAGGTGTATATCAGTATGTAGTGTCTCTACTTTAAAGAGTCCTCTCCTGCTGATGTTCAGGTGTATATCAGTATGTAGTGTCTCTACTTTAAAGAGTCCTCTCCTGCTGATGTTCAGGTATATATCAGTATGTATTGTCTCTACTTTAAAGAGTCCTCTCCTGCTGATGTTCAGGTGTATATCAGTATGTAGTGTCTCTACTTTAAAGAGTCCTCTCCTGCTGATGTTCAGGTGTATATCAGTATGTAGTGTCTCTACTTTAAAGAGTCCTCTCCTGCTGATGTTCAGGTGTATATCAGTATGTAGTGTCTCTACAATCAGAGCCCAGCCTGCTCTGATTGGTTAGCTGGGTGGCTCTGTTGTGATTGGTCAAACACTAAGAGATGTCCTGCCCCTTAACCTATCACGTATAAGTTGGTTCGCTAACCAATAGTAGCGCGAGTGTTACATCGTGATGTCGCGGAAGTGGAAAAATGTTAAAATGTTAGCTAGGGCTGTGCAAAATAATATTTGTTGCGGGCTTTGAAGCTCAGTGAACTGTCACATTTTCCCGAAACGTATGGTCATTAAGTAATTATTTTGAACTGTACTTTGCTAATATTGTGTAAAAAGTTACAAGGACAAAACATTTCAAAGATTTTTAGCATTTTATTGATACGTCAAGGCAACCAAATATGCTAATAGCATATTTTAAAGACACATTGAAAGCCCCAACAAATTATTGAGTAAACAAAACAATATTAATAGACTATAGCCTATGCTAACAGCGCCACACACAAACACACGCTATTCATCGGAGAAAGTATGATGAATAATGTGGAATAACTAGTGCCTAATTCATGGGCTATTTGGACATTGTTTGGTTAATGCGTAAGTAATCATTTCTGAAAAGTCAAAACAATTATGGATTTGAATAGTGATCTGCCTTACAACAACAATTTCAGCAACATAGGAATGTTTTCGCAGAGTATTTCTTTTTAGAAAGCGGAAATTATGCTCTCGGTGGGTGATTTGCATAAACATATAAATCATCTGAATAAGGGCATTAAAGCAGCTAACCCCTCTGGGTAACATGTGGTGCCCTGGTCACAGAGAAGAATAACCAGTGTATGTTTTCCACTGATATTAGTATGCGAGTAAACAGCCAAATATGTTTGAATATGGAAATGTACAGAGGTGAGGCCGCCTCCACAATCCCCACTGACCGAACCGGCTGATATATAATTCACATCCTGGGTCTGGAGCTTTAAAATGATAATGACCTCTGAGCAGATGTACCACTCATATGATCTTTGACAGCAGACATTCTCTTTATTTGTTCTTTAGAGAGTTCGTAGCAATAACTGGCACAACCAGAATTCCTTTATTTCTCCCACAACGGGGAAATGTACATTATTACCACAGCAGAAGTATTGTGCAGATAAAGTGAAGAAAATAGACTTGCATATTGTGGGTGGTAAATAAATTGAGAGAAACAAGAAAGCAAAAGGGTATTGTGTGTGTGTGTGTGTGTGTGTGTGTGTGTGTGTGTGTGTGTGTGTGACCTGCCGTATCTCTGTTATAGAACGAACACACACTCAAGCTTGCCCTTTTGTTTTGTTTCTCATATGTTTTGTTTCTCTGTGTTTCCAGGAGTCTGAATGAACTGCGGGTGTTACTCCTGGAGTCTCATCGCCACTCGCGGGACATGGAGAAAGATATGACCCGGGAAGTGCACAAGGCCGAGTGGAAGGTGAAGGAGCAGAAACTTCAGGAGGACATCAAGACCCTGCGTGAGAAACTGCTTCTGCTGGTGAGGAAGTGTGATGAACGCTGGGATTACTTTTGATTTCTCCTATTCTAGTAATGTTGCTAAATCCCCAGCTAGGATCATGATACAGTACACACACAAAATAGTTGCGCGTTCTACTCTAGAAATCTATTATAACTTACCAAGGTGAGTCAGCAGATCATAGATGAATTGGGTGAGGAATAGGGGAGTCTTACTGGACACAATCCACATTCTGCTGCTAAGCTAAGCTAAGCTATCCTCCTGGTTCCAGCTTCATATTGAACGGATAAAGAGATATATATCAAACTTTTCAAGTGAATTTTGCAAAATGTCAAAATGTTTCTTTACATTTTTTTAACCATCATGAAGTTAGAGTTGCATAAAAAAGAGGAGCCTCACCCTGGCCTCAATGCCTGTCATGATATACAAAATACTCTAGCAACTTAATTAAAGATGGGAAAATCATTACTTTTTAAATGCATAGTGAAAGTCAACGCAACAGATGCTAAGATTGTATGGGTAAAAATCCCCAAAATGCTTGGTCCTGCATTTCCCAAAAAGCAACTTGATGGCATCGTTATGTCATACCGTGCCAAATAAACTCTCAACTCTTTAATTTTCCTCTTATAAGGGAACACAGACCATTGCTACATATATGCTAAAATATATTGCCAAAAACATTTGTATAATGTTAAATATTTACCACCAATACACATACAGTACATTCTATCACTGTTTTCTTGACAATGACTTAGCCTCCCAATACATCATTTGTGATTTTTAAACCTTATTCATGTTTCATTTTTGTACCTGGAATGGGGTTTCTCCAGATTACAGAGTAGAGCAGAATGCGGTTTCCACAGACGGCTGAAAGCAAGGCAGCTGTTGGTTAATGTAATCACTGCCTAATCAGTGGCAGCTGAGTTGATCCCTGAGAGGAAGTTAATATGTTGAAATATGAAAATCTGGGTAGCTTGTGGTAGGTGATTGAGGTGAGATTATTGTCACCCATGTATGTTATATGCGCAGTAACTAGTCCGCACACATTTGAGTACGCATGCGGGCGTATGTTGCATGTATGTTATTTCAAGCTTTCAAGGCTTTTATTGTCATGTGTGCATACTGTAGCTACAGTGTAGTTATGACAATGAACATATTAGGTCACAGGCTCCTCCAACAGTGCAACAGTAAATCAAATCAAACAGAATATAATAGAAACTGTTTAAAAAAATGAAAACAATAAGAGTATTTAAAAAATAAAATTAAAAAATAAATATGAAAATCTACTCTTTACCATTTTTTTACCAACATACTGACTCACTCCCGCTCTCTGTGTTTCAGGGTCGGGAGCGGTCCTCCCCGGACCACCGGCGGCACTCCATGCTGGACCCCTCGATGCTGGACTCGGAGATGAGCCGGCTCCGGCAGCGGCTGCTCGGCACAGAGGACGCCCTGCGGGGAGCCATGGAGCACAACCAGCAGGTGGACCAGCTGGTGCTGGCCATGCGCAGACACCCCGAGAAAAGCCCGGTAACACCTCAACTTCACTTAACAATAATAATAATAATAATACATGTTATTGGTAAAGCACCTTTCATTCCTAAAAGTAATCCCAAAGTGCTACAAGGGGCGTAATAGAAAAAAGAAACACAAGTTTAATCAAAGGCTTTTTTAAAACATGTTCAAAGTTTGGAGGTGAGGCAGCTTGGGAAGAAGTCTTTAAAGATTCAAAGGCAATGTTGGCAATGAAAATCTTAAGTCCCTGGCTCTCAAACTGTGTAGATATAGACATACATGATACTTGAAAGTCACGTCCTTAAAAGAAAAGCGATATACTTAATCTACGTACATGTAAAATAGAATATGGAATCATTTGACTCTGCTATCATTTTCAACGTATGGAATAAATGAACGTTAGCTTAGTTTATCACAAAGACTGAAAACGGGAAAACAGCTAGCCTCGCTCTGACTAAACTAAAAATATCAAATTACTCATGCTCCTCTCAAAAGCTTATCCTGCCTCACCCATACAATCTCCACATCTGAGCTCAGCGAGAGCCAAACATGGGTTGAAATAGTCCTTTGTGTTAATGTAACTCACAACACAAAGACAATCAGGTTCAGAATTGGCTTTAACTTTTTAACTATTTTCTTCGTTACCCCCCCCTTACTTTGGTGTTCGCTGTCAAATTTGACCGGTCCTGTTTTAACTGCTATTACATGAAAACCATCAATCATCACCACATTTCATTTAACACCCTTTCAAACTGTACATATTGTATCAGACTACTGGGATACATGAAACACTGCATAAATATACAAAGAACAGACACTGTGTGTGTGTGTGTGTGTGTGTGTGTGTGTGTGTGTGTGTGTGTGTGTGTGTGTGTGTGTGTGTGTGTGTGTGTGTGTGTGTGTGTGTGTGTGTGTGTGTGTGTGTGTGTGTGTGTGTGTGTGTGTGTGTGTGTGTGTGTGTGTGTGTGTGTGTGTGTGTGTGTGTGTGTGTGTGTGTGTGTGTGTGTGTGTGTGTGTGTGTGTGTGTGTGTGTGTGTGTGTGTGTGTGTGTCAGACAACAGGAGGGTTAATCATCAATTGTTTCTGTGTTTTTCAGGTGCATGGTGTAAACTCAGCCAATGGGATTCATCATCAGGAGTCCGGCAGTACTCGAGATGTTAGTACTATTTCATTACACTTAAAACCATGATATGATTGTGGCAATATTACAACATCTGTCAGTGCTAAGACATGTTGTTTCCTTTCTTTTCAGGAGCAACACTGATATGAGCAGAAGAGATCAGATTGAACTGGGACATCTTAAAGAAAAAGCTGGTCCGACGTTTCCTCCTGACATTACATTACATTACATATTACTTGTTAGACTCTTTTATCCAAAGCGACTCACATACTCAATACTGTGGGCAATCCCCACAGGAGCAATTTGGGGTGAAGTGTCTCAGGGACACAACGACATGCTGACTGCAGTGGGGTTTGAACCTGTGACCATCTGATCCCCACCCCATGCTCTATCCACTGCGCCACACGCCTCCCCGACCCTTCGATGGACGCCTGAAGAAAATTTCAGTTTACACTCCAAACCAAAACAGCGAATCTCCATCTCCAGTGATTTTATGTGTTGTTGCAGAAAGCACCTATTAGCCAATCATGAAGACCGCTTAAAGTACTATAAAATATAAACAGGTAATGGGACATGAAGAGATATTATCGGTACGAACTCTGTGACAATTCCTAATTTTGAACCGGAAGGCAAAACGGCTGATGGACAATGACGTGAAGATCTGTTTGTTTTATTTATTGCTTTCACTTTGATTTCATCCTGTATGAGTAAGCTGTTTTGTCCAGTGGTACTCAGAGCAATGGCTGACTTTTATTTTAGGGAGTTTGGCTCATTTGTCACTTTACTTCATATCTAATGAGAAGTGTTAGAAACCTCATTACGGTCAGCTCTGTCCGGTGTTCACGCTGCCGCTTTAGTGTACAATATGATCAATAACTGTGGAATTAAAAAGGATTGTTCAAGTAATACTCCACCCCCAAATCTGTCTTTTATTGATAAAACACAAACACTGTTTAACCCTTCTTCGATAGTAATCAGGGCTCATTTATTTATAATGGATATCAATGTCGGACGGTTTTTTGTTTGGATTTTTACAGTACACAAAACCTTATAACCCACTTCCTGAAACATAATCCACTTCTCCTTCACTCACCAGGGTACAGCAAATACTCTGCTTCTGTTTCAGTCATCACAAACCATTTGATACTGAAAATTCAACTCACGTGTTTCTTAATATGTTTGTTATAAGCAGGATATAGTTTGAGTTTGGCGTCTAGGCTCGGGCCTCATCACTCCACAGATTTACAAAGAACATTGAGTGATGATTCGATAACTATCCCCCGAGCCTACAGGTGGAAACTGGGGTGGAAGCTGGGGTGGTGGGGGGTCAGGCGAGCAGCAGCAACATGAAACACAGCAGCAGGAACATGAACGTAGCAGTAGCAAGTGAACACAGCAGTGGCAGCATAGCGAGGCGGAGGCAGGAAGACCTGGCAGCTTCAATAGAGCGGCATGTTTAGGAGAATGTGTTTGGTTGGTTGTAAGAGGGACGAGGCGCGTCACGTGTTAATGTATCATTGGTGCTCGAGTTGACTGCCTGAACTAGCTCGCAGGCTTCACCCCATTACTGCTGCAGGGTGGTTGCTGTTGTTCATTCATAAAGTCTGGAGGGCT